>NC_044510.1:9201613-9384113 GCF_902362185.1 Chanos chanos
CTGTGTTGTATTGCATTCTGTATTGTATATTGTATATTGTATATTGTACAGGGTTTTACTTTGTGCTTTTTGTTTTTAATATTTATTACTTAATACTTTTTGGGGGTTTCTTTTTTTTTCTTAATATTTATTATGTGCAATTTATTTGTTGTATGTGGTACTGTGGTCCTTGTGTAACGCAATCTCGTTCCCCTGTATGTATGAGACATGCATATGCTGAAATGACAACAAAAGCAGTCTAAGTCTAAGTCAGTGTAACTTACCCTGGAGGGTGATCAGTGTGTTTTTAATGCAGGGTTTACCCCGAGAATGAGAATCATGTGAAATATGAACTCGCACAGGGGTCATGCGTATCCAAAGCAGGTACACGTCTTTCAAGAGTGAGAGAGTTCATATAGTCCAGTCATCTCTTGGTGAACAGGTTCTGTCTGTTTACGAAATCTATCTAAACTCCTGAGATACCAATCAATACCAGCATCTGTACCGCTGTGTGGTTTAGGTAGCATGCATGCGCACCTGTGGTATGTATCCATGGAGGTGCCTGCACACATGTGTGCACGCACGCACACACACACACACACACACACACACACACAGACACACACAAACACGTGCACATACACACACGTGCACATACACACAGATGTACACAGACAGACAGAGAGACAGACACACACACACATAGAAAAATCAACCTAAAAATAAATCCCAGTGCCGGAGTATTTCCTTCTCAGTCAAAACTGGTGTAAAAATGGTAGGAACACTGACAATGATAATGCATGAACTATATATTAGAGAAATATCAATAATGTATTACTGAGGGGCAAGGCCAGAGAGAGAGAGAGAGAGAGAGAGAAAGAGAGAGACAGAGACAGCAAGAGAAAGAGAGATTCTGAAGTCATACTGACTTAAAACAAGCAATAGATTGAAATGTCAGCTTGTGAAAATTTGAGTTGCTGCTGACAGTCAGAGAATTCCACATCCTGCCTCTGTGACAAATAGTGTATGTGAAAGAACATGTGGTCATGATGTTTTGCATAAATATCACACTGCACTAAGGTTGTTTTTTTCTGTGTGTTACTTGGAGTGTATGCAACAGCTTTTTCTAAATTTATACATATATTTACTTGTTTATCTATTTATTGGTTGCTCTGGTGAGCCATGCCCACAAAATAGTTATGTACTGTGCATAGAGTATGTTGCATGTAAAAGCCAATGCATTGTTGCGATGATGCAAAGTTTTCCGCTGCTGCACTATTGGAAAAACACTGCAAGCCATTTACGAATACTTGTATTAAACAATGCATTGTTTTATGGCCATGAAATACCTTATGGTTTGAAAGCACTTTGTTGTTATACTGTAGACAGTTGAAGTCTAGCTGTAGAAAGCTGTTTTTCAGTAGACCAAAAGGAAGTCTGTAGGCTTATTACGTGCTGTTCAGTTAGTCCTCAGATACCACAACGTCTAGGCAGAAGGTTTCGCTTTGGCTCACCTACACAACTCATCTCTGTCCATCTTCATCTCCTTATTTCCTTCTTGACATCTGACTCATTCATGCTTAGTCTCTATCTTATGTGTTTGTGACTCCTTTTCCATGTATTTGACTGATGTTCTACCAATATCTATTTGAATATGTCAGCTTGGTACTCTTTCTGTTCTTCTCTCTCACTTTGCTGCCTGTCTGCCTGCCTGCCTGCCTGCCTGTCTCTCTTTCTCTGTCTCCCACTCACGCGCGCACACACACACACACACACACACACACACACACACACATTCAACCCTTATTCATGACAGGAAACAGTCCTCCCAGTATCAATCTACCCAAGGCTGTTAATCTCAAAACTCACTTTATAACTGAATGATGATTTAGCGGTAACTTAGGGTAGTTCGTATTACAGGAATGCGGTGGTCATTGTTACAGATGGATGCAGAACTGACCCGTATCTGTCTACATCACTGCTGAGCAGAGGTCGGTCAATCTGATCGGAGGACAGAGGGAGGAACACGGTCAAAATGACGGGAAATTCCACCGAGAGTGGCTCCCACCGCCATGTGTAAATGCCTTTTAAATTCAGGCAACAGTAGCGTTGCATAAGGACGTGGAGGAATTTTATGCAGCCCAAAAGCCTGTGACCTTTTGGGTGGGGGTGGGGGTTGGAGAATGAGGGGAGTGGGGTATGAGATTTTATAGAAGAATTCAAACTTTGCCCTTGCTTCCTGAGCGGTGACAGGATGCAGGGGTGGGTGAGAGGCACGGGCTAAACCAATGATGTAAGGCCGGACTGAGGGAGAGCATCACTGTAAAATCACAGCTTTGGGTGTAAATACATTGTTATTAATGACTGTGGCTACCACCATTGTATTGCAGTTCAGGGAGACAGTGATACACATTCTGTAAGAGAGCATCAGAAACTCTCTCAGTCCCATTTCTTCTGTACAGAAGATTTACCAAGACACCGAAGGGATCATACCAGAAGTTAGGCTCTACTGTTATAGTTCACACAAGCACATCTGATCAGCACTTGAAGTGTGTGTGTGTGTGTGTGTGTGTGTGCGTGCATGTGTTTGTGTGCCAGAGTGTGAGTGAGTGTGTGTGTGTTTGTGTGGATGTGCATAAGTGTGTCTGTTTGTGTGTGTTTTGTGTGCACGTGTGTTGGTCAGTGATGGTCATGGACTGCAACAACAAAAACAAAATAGGCTCTGAAGTTCTCTTTTATTTTTTTATGCATTTTGCTGACAGTTTTTTTTCCAGAGCACTTCACAGTTATTACTTAGCCAGAGATCATACTCATATAGAGGAGGTGTTTTTGCTCAGGAGCCGTCAGCAATGAATCACCATCTTTGGGCTTCAAACTCACAACCCTGTGTTTGCTTGGTCATTTTCCTCACTGGGAGGTTGCTTATTCATTTAAACGAAGTGTGTGAGAGCGGAGTAACATATCAGTTTCTCTTCCAAAATGGCAGGTTTTTGTGGCAGCGGCTAGTTGATTACTTTAAAAGCCAACGGTGTGTCCATTCCTTTTGGCTGCTTAAGCACTTGTTTTGAAGTCAAAACTGTAAAAACATAGCACCAGGCTGAGAAAAAAACTTAAAATGAGCTCTTTACAACTTGCTTGCTCAATCAACTTCTTCAAATAACATAAGAAGGTTCTGATGACTTGAGCTGCAGTTGCTTTTCGACTGTCGCAGAGACTGAGAAAAAGCAGGTGTTGTGAGTAGTACTGTAAATGTCTTATCTATCTGTTTTTATAAACCAATTCTGCATAGTTTGTTCTGTTCTAAATTCTCCAAATAAATATTTCACTTCAAGAAAGTAAGTGAAATCTGTGTTTGTGCTCGAAATGATTTTCTTTCTCTGGAGCCCAACACTAGAGAATTCTTTGATGCTACTGCCATCTGCTGGACAATCAGGGAAACTCTCTTATGTATGAATGTGTGTGTGTGTGTGTTTCTATATACATTCTTCATTCGTTCACTCATTCATTCATTCGTTCATTCATTCATTTGTTCATTCATTTCTTTCTTTGTTTGTTTTAATTCCTCCAGTATTTTCAGGAACTGTATTTTGATTGTCAGAGTATCTATTGCAAGAATATAACAATAAGCCAACATTTCCTCTCTCTACTGCCCAACAGAATTTGTTAACGCTACTTCCATCTGCTGGACAATCAAGGAAACTTGTGTATATATGTATGTATGAATGTGTGTGTGTTTGTCTATGTATATACATATATACATACACACACACACACACACACACACACACACACACACACATATATATATATGGATAGATAGATAGATAGATAGATAGATAGATAGATAGATAGATATAGATATGTATAGATATAGATATAGATATGTGTGTGTGTGTGTGTGTGTGTGTGTATACAGTATATACACTATACATGTATGTACAGTATATATCTATTTCTTTTTTGTTTGTTGTTTGATTCATTCATTCATTCGTTGTTTCTTTGTAATTCTACCAGTAATTTGAGGAATTGTGTTTTGATTCTTAGAGTATGTACAGGTAGAATATAAGAATAAGTCCATATTTTACTGTCATTTAGGTGTGTGTAAATTACTGATGCTATATTTATGTATAGCGTCAATGATACTGCTCCTTTGTCTTAATTCTGTTAAGTAAGGCAAGTAAAATAGTTGGTATAAAAATTAAATGAGTACTTTAAATTAAATTGTGCCAGTCTATTTGCATAGTAATTTCTCCAATATGTAAATATGCGTTGATATTTCTGATTCAGCGTAACATCACAGTATTAATAGGTTCATTGCTCCTGATAATGGGAATTATCCAGCAATCAGTTCTAATAAGTGCAGTAACTACTTAAATGTACACATTATGAGTTATATTGTGATAGTTCAGCCACAAGATTATTATAAATCTTACTACAAGAACAAGGTTTATATTAAGACCTATCTCTTGACCTACGTCCTCTCACCAGACATAAATTGTCACTGTTGATCTAATCAAATACATATACATAATCATAAACTAATCTAATACCAGTATCTGAAGTCTACTGCTGTTTGGTTATGATTATATAAGCAAAACTATACCTGCTAAACTGATATTATGTATTAATGTATGTATGTATGTATGTATGTATGTATGTATGTACTGTTAGTTTTAAATTGAACTAAATAGAGCAAATTTCATTACAGATTTTGCTGAGACATAACTATTTACAATGAGAAACTGTTTGTAGCTGAGCCAGCTACAGTTTCATAGCGTTTTCCACAACTCAACATAGTATGTATGTTAATGTCAGTAGTGTAACTAAAGGCATAATAACTTATAAAAGAAATAGACACATGCAAATGGGAAAATGCACTTTGATATACTTTAATTTACGTTTTACCGCAAAGGCATTTCAGACTGAATGATTGTTTTTTCCTGATATCAGAGGGGTTACAAACTTATAAATAGGGAAATATACCTTTGGGAACTTTTGAGACTTCAGTATAAACAAATTTGTGATACTGATCACCTACAGGTCTAAATGAAAGAAATGAATGATCCTGAACTTGCGTAAATCATTTTTTCTTTGTCAGATAAAGATATTAGAGGGGTTGTACTTCAGTCACTGTTTGAGTCTACATCCTGCATCCAGAAAAAAACCCCAGACCTCAGTCTTGTTTCAGTCACAAAGCTGTCTTTATTTAAAAAGCATGTTATACAAGATTATAATGAGAAGAATAATCTGTGGTATAATAATCTATAGTTACAGAATACAGGTTATAGTCTATGACAAATTACAATGACTTCTAGAAATTTGTTTGAAAATTTTATGAACAGGTTTTTCTTTCAAACATTAGAGCACATGTATTTGCAGATATATTTTTATCATGGTTATAATCTAGTGATGCATATTGTTGGCAATGAAAATGCAAAAAGTTTAGTTTTATAGATCAAACCCCCTATCATTCCCCATATAGAAATTAGAACTGAAAATAATCATCGGAGACAGTTTCTGTTGGCGTAAGCGGGATGAGTAAAGTGACAGGTCTGCATTGGCATCTGAGCAACAGAAAGTTCTCTCAGGTTTTACTTGTAGGCAACATACAGTGACATGCCAGTGTGGCCTTCATTCAGATTTTTAGGAATGACCTTGATCCCATGGCCCTCATATGTTTTTTTGGCATTTGGATTTCCCAGCACAGTGATGCCCTGAACGCTGTCAAATCCTTGCTGATATTTGTAATTTGTACCACAGATAAACAGGTGGGCCTGATGTTCCCTTATTTAGATTAACATCAACCTTAATGTAACCGTCAGATTGAAGCTTGTCAGCCTCTGCCTGGTTGGTGGAGACAGCGACATCAGTAAGAGCCTGATCTTTGTGGCTTGTACGACGATACCAGAGGAAAACTTTGTCTGCTCTTCCACCTGCATCTCGGTTAGTATCTTCATCCATTCAGATGAAACCTTGGTGAAGCAGATCTTTGTCTTGTTGAAACCCAGCAGATCCCTTGATGTCTAAGATGTAGGTTTCCTCCTGTCGTTTGATCCAGAGATGGACCCAGTGGCCACCTGCATGACGTGTTAGATCACACTGGAGCCTCTCCCAGCCAGAGGTGAAAAGACTGGGCTCATCATCAGCTGATGTTGTCACCTTCAGATCCACAATCGGTTTATTATAACTTGTAACCTCTGATTTGTACCAGAGGAAGATGTCATTCAGCCTGGTTCCGGCATTGAGATTTTTGTTTGCTTTTGTAAATCCAGCCTGGCTTAAACCTGGTTCCATTTCACTGTCAAATAAGAACTGGATTCTGGTGACAGGATTACCGCTATCCCTCAAGTACCACAGGAACACTTTGTTCCCCCCTGTACCAGACTTGAGATCACCATCAAGGCGAATAAAGCCATTAGATTTTAAGATTTCTTCCTCTGCTGGGGAGGTTGAGACATCTAGCTTTATGATAGGTTTGTTGGATGCCATTGTGCTTTGACGGAAGTGTTAAATTTACTGCAAGAGTATCTGTAGAGAAGAAGAAAGACATAATGATCTGTGCAGTGGACATTTCAGTGGTTAGATTGAAAAGGGCATTTTCATATTTTATCCAAAAACCTGGAGAGTTAAAAATAGGCATGTATCCTGGCCATTTCTTGTATGTGAGGGGAGCTGTGAAGCAGACTTCTGTTCTGTATCAGGTGTCTTACAAACTGGTTCCAAACTGGGTCCAGTCAGTCAATAGGATGGTGTACATTAGGACTGCATGATTTGGGGAAAGTATCTAATCGTAATTTTTCTGACAGATATTGCGATTGCGATTTGATTTGCGATATAATTTTGTAAAGTCAAGCTTCAGTTCAGTGTTCACTGTGTATTAGATTTAAAGCAGGTGATGGAGCATTACCACATGACACACCATCAAAATATTAACTACTCTATATTCTAATGCAAGGATGAGAACTTTAAAGATATGAATTGCTTCCGACCAGGGTTTCTATTAACATAATTACTGGTTTTTGCCTGGTAAAATCCATAAAAAAAAACTATAACTAAAAAACTTCGGTCAAAATGTCCAGTAATAATGCTCATCCAAAATGTGGCTATAACAAATTTTATTCCTAATTCATCTTGAGGAGGAGTTATGCGCATTGCAAGCTGCAAAGACACATTGGACATGTTTGATTTCAAGTCAGCAGCAGAGGACTTTGCCGCAATGAAAAAAAGAAGGAAAAAATAATGTATTACCTAAAGTATTACATTTGATGCCATGTAGGCCAAGGGTTTTTATTTTTAAACAGATGTTACAGGTTACAGATGTTTGGTCACAGCCTACATTTTAGCAGCTAATGTTTAGGTTTTGCTCAATCATTACTGTTCATTAAATAGTCAAACTGATTTGAGGTCGTTGTCATTCTCTCGTCAACCTATGTATACATTATATTTGCTTCTTTAATATTGACTGTTGGAAACGTCACCGGTAAGCTTCAGTTTTGTCTAGTAAAATAGATTCTTTCCAGGCAATTTTCACAAAAGCTGTGACTGTGTTAAGTTAAATAAATGAAGTAATAATAATAATAATAATAATAATAATAATAATAATAAATTATCCAACGTTGCTTCTGCCTCAGCTGAGGCCATTTTTCCGCACCACTAATGTCACGTTTTCCTTCAGTTTCATGTTTTTGTTGTTGGTTGGCGTATATGCAGTTGCCTTGTGTCACTTCTGATTGCTGAGCATGACTGTCACACAAGGAGGACGGCATGAATTTGTAAAACCATTGACATGACATTTTAAATCCTGGGTCAGATGTGCCGCATGAAGTATTCCTAAATCGCAGCCTTTTGCAATTTGCTAATCGAATTGTCTCAAATTGCGATTTTGATTTGAAATCGATTAATTGTTCAGCCCTAGTGTACATCTGTATAAACACGGCTCTGCAACACTCACAATGTTTACAACAGTTTTAAATTTAAAGGCTTGAAATAAGGCCGTCATTGGCTTTCAGGAGAAAAGAAATACTTATTTTTACGATAAACCTGCTTGTCACATTCCTCACGCATTCTTTTTTGTGAATTGTGAATTGAGGACAAGAATTGTGGCCAAACCTGAGTCCAAGAACTACAATGAATGATTAAACCTGTGTTCCTGAGTACATTTGTTTCCATAAACCTAGATGTTCTAGTCAAGGAGGACACTTAAATTAACTGAAAAATTTACCTTCAGTCTAGTTCCGTTCACTTTTCTTCATTTGGTCTCCTTACTCACTTCATATCATCCTCCAAAACAAAACTTCTGAATTTTCATATTGTTGTCAATAATAACTAAATATTCACACTGAGATATCCTTTCTACACACAGTATGATTTTTCTCTTAATTCAAAATTTGAATGTCAACTTCACTCAGGGTACAAATGTGATTGAAAAGTATTGTTCCATATTGAATAGGTCCTACTGAAAAGTGGCACAAAATGTTTAGTGCCTCACTCTACGATGTGATACAATGGAAATTACTAAAACATTTTTGACTGTTTTATTTGTCCTCATATGGCTTTTTTGAACATTTATTTTAAATATAAAGTCTAATATCTTAAAATGTGAATGTGAGAAAAAGCATATTTTTTCTCTTAACGTCTCATTTGATTTGAATGATCATTTCCAAATGTTCACTCAATTTATCAGAAGACTGGAACAACATGATGTTTATTGTATGAATCAGTAAAAATATTTTCAGACTAAATTTATTCAAATGGAAAGCTACATTTGTCCACAATAATAGAAATAAAAATAAGAGCATTAATTAAATGATTGTGGTAAGACTCAAATTTTTAGAATTTTACTGCTTGCCAACACTCTTAAAACACTGTCTTTGGATTCATTTTCATTTAATAAAAAGCAAAAACAAGTCAGTTTTCAAAACACAAATGATAATGACTTACCTGTGAGTTGAGGCAGAGCTCTGTGATGCAGGAAAGCACTGACACTTTTTCTGTGGGGCAAAGAAAGGCTTCTCGTCTTCTGAGATCTTCCTCAGCTGAAGAATTGACACCGTTAAGACTGGACTGGCTTTAAGCAGACTGGATAGAGGTCGTGGAAGTTTTTCAACCAATCATTGCTGATTTTTCCTCTCAATTCCAAAGAAAATATCAGATATGTCAGCAGAGTTCAAGGGCATTTTCCACGGCCAATCCCGCAATCAAAAGAAAGAATCAAGTAACTTTGAAACTTTTCAAATTACTGTCATTATAACATTTCAAATGACTGAAAAATGAAACACCACCATGACTAATCCTTGAATATTTATTTTTGTGCTAATATTTCGATTTCAATCACATTTCCTTGCATCTGTCCGGCATATATCATTTGTAAAGGTTTACACAATGGCCATCTGTTGTCAGGAACAATTCATACACACACACACACACACACACACACACACCCACACAGTGGCACCAATTTGAAAAGAGGACATGAACAGTATACAGAATAACAGGGCTGCACAGTTGCACAGCAACAGAAAGTGGTAATACAAGAGCAGTAAGTAAGTTTTCAACGAGTGACATATGATTTATAGGTGTCCCTGTGGAAGTAAGAAACCCAAGGGGGTTTTTTGTTTCTTTATTTGTTTTCCATAGGGCATGGAAGTTGTGACCAACACTAAATGCATATTGGTGGAGGGGAGGTATCTGCTGATATTGGGGGGGGTGCCCCGCCACCCCATCCCCCCCATTTCCGACACCCCTGCCTAAATGTAACAGCATTTGTAAAATGCAGGTCAAACCAGAATCAAACACACAATGGACAAAAGCAGAATAAAACAAAAGACTGCCCTTAAACATCACAGGTTCAGCTGTATATGTACCAGTCAAGGACTTCCCTCAAAACTGTTCAGTGGGGATTGACTTCCCCTCACAGCTGGCAGGCTATAAGTGGAAACCTGCACACAGAACTCAAATGTCGGGGAGGACTCAGGAAACTGGATGCATGTGCAGATCGATGTTCTTTATTATCAGGGCCTAAGCAGATGATAGACACACAAAGGAGAAGTAGAGGCAATTCAGGCTGACAGAAACACAGGAACAGGATGACTAGGCACAAGACAAATTACAGCTCTTATGGACTCACATTTTAAAGGAATTTTAACTTTTTTTGACCAGTTGACTTTCTGGAGCATTACTTTGCAAACCAAAAATCAAACGAAGAGGCAGGAGGAATGGTGAGAATTTCAGTATCCCCTCTTAGAAGATATAGAAAAATTCAAATGTAACATGTAAATATGCATAAATAATGCATTAGGCTTACCAGTGTTGTGAATGATAGAATATGGTCCTAAAATGGATAGTGAAGGGTAAAATGTATAAATATTCAAGGTGATGAATTTATACCACTTAAACCATTCAGGCCTTTTTTGAAGAGTTTCGTTGTGTCATTCATGTTAGGCCATAAATATCATATATATTCCCTACATCTGCAAGGTCAGATAAGCAATACTCTGGGGTTGTACTTTTGGGAAAACATGATAAAGGAAAAAGGAGAGCATAATGCATCAGGTGTCATTTCTAAAAGTATCCAATAGTCTTTTAATGCACAGAAAACAGGTGGAACAATGGGTTGAATGATTTGCTGACTGAACCAAGGAAACAGGACACTGACAGACTAATTAAACCAAATGAAACAGAACACAAAGACCATAATTATCACTCTTTCGCTGGAATTTTTTATAGCAATAACAAGGACCAGATCAAAGTCAATGAGTATTACAGAAGCACTTAGACACTGATAAGGAGATGCACAGCAATAAAATCTTACAACCTTAACCAAGGTCAGTTCTTGGTTTAACCAAGAATAATTACTTTATTGCCAGGAAAGCTTGTGACATTTTATTGTGTGATTCAAATATTCAACACATTCAAATATTTAAGATCTGTTTGATTCTCACACATATTCCTTAGAAGAAATGTTTGAATGTTTCCTCAAATGTTAAAACTCTTTCACATACTGATTATTAGGAGTGAAAAAGGACAAAATTCTGAAAACGTTTAACACATCAAAGAAACATTAGAGTTACAGCTATACATTTAAAATATCGCACATTTCTTTAATTATGAAAAACGTTCACATATTCATTGTAACATGAAAAACTGACATCCTTTCTTAGATATTAGGATTTACTCTAGTTTATTTACTGATTAGGTTGACAGCAAGGGGAGGGAAAATGGCAAAGCAACCTTTCATTAACTCTCCTTTTACTACATGTCACCATATTAAATCTCTGCCCAAGTGCATGACATCTGCTTGACATTTATGCTTGTGTGTATCATCTAACTTGCTTCCATGCTGATAAATTCATAATCCGCCATCAAAATGCCTATGCAGATCACTTTGGCTCCTATTGCCTCCTCTGAATTTTCAGGTCAGAAACATAACTGGATCAAGGTCAATCAGCGATTAAAAGGTCAGTGAAGGACATTAGAACAAGAGTTCTGTTGAAGTGTCTTCTGGTGAAGAGTAATTCATCATTTCTACGCATCAGACGAGCATCAAAAACAAACATGCAAATAAGATGTACAATGACAAGTGTACAGAAAATCTGAGCAAAATTCAGAATCAAGTCAGACGACAAATTGGTAACGGTCCTCTGTTGGGCATCAATCTTTTTAAAAGTGTTGAAAATAATAAACAGGCGCGACGATGACTTAAGGTAGCTCTTTTGTCTTTATTGAGCAAAAGGTAGAGTATACAGCAAAAGCAGAGAGGAGGTCATCAGAGGAGCACCTAGACAGAGTCTTGATGGTGGAAGACTAGACTACAAGGTCTCACACACACACAGATATACCCATGCAGCCAAGGGCCTTTGACCTTGATGCCCATAGATAATGAGAACTTCTAAAACTGTGGGGCAGGTGTGTGAGAGCTTGATTGATAAACCAGTGCTTAAGTGAGAGAAGACAAATGCATGTCTGTAACATAAAATGAAAGAGTATCCCCACACATTCCATTCACTTAACAATATATATACCTGTGATTGTGTTTTACCACTACACCTCCCTAAGAGACCCAAGAGGTCTGGTGACGGTCAAAGTATTCAAAGTATTCAGCTAGGCCCCACACCTCTGACAATATTCTGACATTTTTGTATTTCATTAAATCTCAGACATTTTGGGAACTTACTTACTTACAAAAGTATCCTGTATTCTTTTAACCACTAGGCCAGTTGTCCACTGACTTGCTGAACACATCTGTAAACCTTTACAATTCCAACTGACACATTCCAGTAAGATCCAGTGTAGATTAATGAAATAGAAATGATGGACAAAACTCAGTTTACAGAGTGTTTGCTGTCATATTGTTTCCCTTTACAATTCGTTCAAATGCTATTATCACAGTCATTTGAAAACTTTCAAAAGTTATGTTATTTTGTCTTTTGATTGTAGGACTGGATGGTGAAAGTGTCCATGAACATAAACGATTGACGCCTAGAACATTTTCCTTGGAAGTGTGAGTGACAATGTGTGATGACTGGCAGAGAAACCACATGGCGTGACAGAGACCATGATGTTTGATGAGACACTCATAAATGGCAAAGAAGAATGAAAATAATAAACTAAAAGAAAAGCTGATGAAAAAATTCATAACAGATCCACAATAGTGATGTCATGAACTGTGCTGCCAGATTTGTACCAGAGAAAGATTTTTTTCCCCATTGGTACCTTCATTCAGACTCTTTCGCACTTTTTCTCATCAAATGAGAACTGGATTCTGCTGACAGGGGGACCTCCAGTCTCCCTCTTACACCACAGCAAAACTTTGCTCCCTCCAGTACCAGAGTTGAGATCAGGAGGAATGCATGTCAGTTGCTGAGCAGTGAGAATATTTCCTTCTTGGCAGGTTAAGACTTTGAGCTTTCTGATGGGCTTTCTGGGATCCCATGTTTCTTTCTTTTGATAACAATGAAATGAAAGCAGAAAGGAGAAAAGAAGGATAAAATGTCTCATATGCTTTAGTTGCATGGGTATAGCTGCACTGACAATCCATTTTTGATGACATTACAAACAGAACAGCATCAAAATACCATGAGAGTGTTTTTCAAAGCATGTATTTTAATGAGTCCATATAAGTCCAACATTTCAGTTCAAAACTTGAAAAAGAGACTCTCTCGCTGTGCAGAACTTAATCCTACACCTGGGATTCACAGACAAAAGTCTAATTGTACTGCAATGTTCACAGGACTCACTCTGCACAAGCCTGGTCAACATTCTGCAGTTCACCTTTATTGAATTGTGTGCTCTTTTTTCTTAATTCTGTTTTAATGGTCTTGTTTGGTTCACTTTATTTCAAAGAAAGCTTTTCACCAGCTTTTCTTTTAGGTTATTATTTTCATTCCTTATAGCTTTTAATGAGAGTTTTATCAAACATCATATGAACTTTACTGGTCTCTGTCATGCCACCACACAAAGGGTGTTTCTCTGTCAGCTGTTTCCCATTGCCACTATCAGTTCCAATTAAAATGTTCTATGTGTCAACTGTTTAAGTTCACGGACACTTCCATTACAACATCCTACAATCAAAAGATAAAATAAAGTCACTTTTGAAAGTTTTCAAAAGACTATGATTACAGCATTTGAACGAATTGTAAAGGGAAACAATATTATAGCAAACACTTTGCAAACTGAGCTTTGTCCATCATTTCTATTTCATTAATTTACACTGAATCTGAGCGGCATATATCATCTGGAATTGTAAAAGTTTACAGATATGTTCAGTAAGTCAGTGGTCCACTGGCCTAGGGGTTACAGGATAGACTACAAGATACGAAAAGACTAAAAGACTAAAGGATACTTTTAGAACATAAGTCCCCAAAATGTCTGAGAGTTAACGGGATATAAGAAAGTCAGAATATTTTCAGAGGACTGTTACCAATTTGTCGTCTGACCTGATTCTGAATTTTGCTCAGAATTTCCTGTACACTTGTCATTGTACATTTTATTTGCATGTTTGTTTTTGCTGCTCGTCTGATGCGTAGAAATGATGAATTACTCAGGACACTTCAACAGAACTCTCCTTCACTGACCTTATAACTGCAAATTGACTTTAATCCAGTTATGTTTCTTATTTGAAAATTCAGAGGAAGATATACAAGATAGCCAAAGTGATCTGCTTAGACATTGTGATTGTGGATCATGAATTTATCTGAGGAAAGGTTGTGTTGCCGTTTTCCCTCCCTTTACTGTCAACCTGATCAGTACATATTAAAAATGACACCTAATGCATAATGCTCTCCTTTTCCTTTATCACATTTCCCCAAAAGTACCAACCCCAGAGTACAGCTTACGGGAACCTGCAGATGGTTGGAATTTAAATGAAAATTTAGGGCCTGACAAGGACATGACACAAGGAAACTCTTCAAAAAGCATGAATGGTTTAAGAGGAGAGATAGAAATTCATCTCCTTGAATATTTGTACATTTTAAACTTCACTTTTCATTGGTGGATTGTATTGTATCATTCACAACACTCTGGTAAACCTAATGCATTATTTACTACACCTTGACAGGGCTATTAGTGTTTCACAACTGCTCATTGACTGTAATTTAGATATGATTCTTTAACTGCTAATTTCCAAGACTTATGCAAGATATAATCAAAATGATCTTTCCACATGTTATACTCAAGGATATAAGATTCATAGTTCTCTCAAAGCTATAGTTTGTAGTTTACCTTAAGTTTAAGTTAAAAGTGGGATACAGCTGCTTCAGGTATATTTCTAGATTAGGTTTTACACTCCTCACTGTATCTCTAATAAATATGTGCGTCTGCTACAACCTGTGGTGTGGAGCAGATAAAATTAAATAAAACAGGTGCTGATGGGGCGTGGCCATGAGTTAATCTGACACTGTGGTCACGTAGGACATTTTCCATGGGATTGCACATGAGTATCCGCAGTGATTGGGTGAGGTACCTTCGCACCCTCTTTATGTGTATGTGTGTGTGTGTGTGTGTGTGTGTGTGTGTGTGTGTGTGTGTGTATGGGCTTGTACGTGTGAGTCTGCACAGGCCAGGGTAGCAACAGGTATCTTGTGCACTACAATTCAAACTGTAGTTATAAAGTCTTCCTGGGAGACTAAACAATCGATAATATTACAGTACTCTTTCCCACTTCTCAAGTGTATTGTCCAGAGTTGAGTTGGGGTTTTTTTTTTTTTGCACATTTCATCAACTTTTTAATATTTGACTAAAAATGTGTTCCTGCAAACTCATGGTACTTGTGTTATGGTCAATGTATGTTTACCAAGGTTTTTTAAGCTGTGGTTGTTGTTGTTGTTGTTGTTGTTGTGGTGGTGGTGGTGGTGGTCGTGTTTTTTTGTTTTGTTTTGACTTTGTTTTGACTTTTTCAGCTTTGCTTATTTTTAAGAACATCTTTTTATCTGCAAGTTTAGAGAAACTGTCAATGAATTGCTGGTTCCTCTTTTGGGCCCTGAATGTTTACACAGAATCACACTACACTGAAGATACACATCATCTTAATGGAATTAAAGGAAAGCACAGAATTAGTTCAAGCAGCATAAATGATTCAAATTAATGTAACTGGTTTTTATCCGAAATTGTGAAAACACTGATTCCATCAAGATTGTGAGCAGACCACAGCAACCGCAGTGAACAAAGTTGGTCAAAACTTTTACCAACTGCAATAGATACTTTGAGAGTCAAAAATGTAGTAACTAGAGACACACACTCAGGGCATACAGCAGACCAATATTCATATCCACATCTGTATTTCTGGAAAGGTAAAATTATAAGGTCGCCATAAGGCAGGGCAGAGAACAACCAACGAGAAAATAACCAGACAATGATCAAACTTAACAGACAGACGACGAACCGAGTGGTTTAGGGAATATTCAAAACTGCTTAATCGATGGGTTGAACTGAAGGGGAGAGTTTTCTTACTATAAGGAGCATTTAACCACAGTGCTCCATAATGAAGTGCCCGTTTCTCTGACCAGTAGGAACCAGTAAGCATTACCTACTATAATAAAATTGGTTTCACTGCAATACTTCAACTACACCATTCTGAGTTAAGACTCTATGTGGATATGTTCATTTTACCCCCTCTTTCTTTCAAGCAATTGACTGGATCAAGTATGTGATATCATATGCATACAACCCACGCAACAAATTAAGAGGATAATGAATCCCTTCCACAGAATTTTAGAAAGACACACCAATGACTGGCTAATAATCATTAACCATTGTGTGAGTTGTTTCTCTCCTCCTTCTTCTGATGTCCTTCATTTACCTTATAATCGCTGATTGACCTTAAACCAGTTATGTTTCTTCTTTGAAAATTCAGAGGAAGATATGAGATAGCCAAAGTGATCTGCACAGACATTGTGATTGTGGATTATGAATTTATCACCATGGAAGCAAGTTAGATGTTAAACAAAGCTATAAATGTCAAGCAGATGTCACACACTGGGGCAGAGATTTGAACTGGTGACATGTAGCAAAGGAGAGCTAATAAAAGGTTGTTTTACTGTTTTCCCTCCCTTTACTGTCAACCTAATCAGTAGATATGATGTTTTTTCCATATGTAGATGGCGTGGCCTTTTACTTCCCTGATTGAGCTTGACAAGGATGTGTTGGAGCCCTTCAGCAAGAAGGGTTGTAGCCTCTGCAGAGTTGGTGCAGACAGCAATATGAGTCAGACCTTGGTTTTCATTGACCGAACACAGATACCAGAGGAAAGTCTTGTTTCCCTCTGTGTCATGGTTAATATCTTCATCCACATGGATGAAACTTTTCTGAAAATGATCCAGATCACTTCCAAACTCAGTGGCTACAGGGATCTCACAGATGTAGGATGGATTTTCTTGTTTAACGAAAAGATGGATCCAGTTTCCACCTGCAATATGGGCCAGATCACACTGGAACCTCTCTCAGCCAGAGTTGAAAAGACCCTGCTCCTCATCATCTGATATGGCCACCTAAAGATCTATAATGTCATGAACTATGCTGTCAGATTTGTACCAGGGAAAGTTTTTTCCCCCAACGTTGCATTCAGACTCTTTGGCACTTTTTCAAAACCAGCCTCTCTTATACCCGACATCCATTTACTCATCAAATGAGAACTGGATTCTGCTGACAGGGGGACCTCCAGTCTCCTTCTTAATCCACAGCACAACTTTATTCCCTCCAGTACCAGAGTTGAGATCAACAGGCATGCATGTCAGTTGCTGAGCAGTGAGAATATTTCCTTCTTCTTGGCAGCAGAAGGAAAGCTGGATTGACAATCCATTTTTGATGACATTACAAACAGAACAGCATCAAAATACCATGAGAGTGTTTTTCAAAGCATGTATTTTAATGAGTCCATATAAGTCCAACATTTCAGTTCAAAACTTGAAAAAGAGACTCTCTCGCTGTGCAGAACTTAATCCTACACCTGGGATTCACAGACAAAAGTCTAATTGTACCACAGTGTTCACGGGACTCACTCTGTGTTCTGCCCTCTGATTTAAGTTGCCAAAGGAAGTTTGTATGTTGCCAATGATGATTGGTTATAGTTCATACAGTGGCTGTTCAAATAGACACACATTACATTGAATCCACGAATGACTTTTATTTTGACACGTTGTAAGAGACTTGCTGTGAACTGTGAGAGAGGGAAGTGCTTTGTTGCTATGGAACAAGTTGCTATGGAGCATAGATGTGCGCGTCTGTAGGCTTCCCCTGTGTTTTGAACTTTCTTAATACCCTCGAAAGCAATGTCTGTAAGTTTTTGGTTGTTTTGTACTTCATTTAACAAGCATAAGTAACTTAGATTTCCTTCTATATGCACTGTTATTTACATGATGTGCAAATGTATAGTAATCGATTCAGTTGTTGCAGCGATGCTAATTTACGATAACTTTGTATACTAATGTATGACGACGTTAATGTACAATTTGCTTGTAATTCTGTTTATTAGTCAGTTGTGTCATACGGTAACTAGTTAAGAGACGTTCTAAGTCTTTTCTGTTTTTATTTATCGCAGTTTCACTTGTAAACTTTCACCTGCCGCACCTGATGAACGTTAATAAAGGAGCAAGGTGCTCACTTCCTGGCTCGTGAAAACCGAGTTTGGCTGGCTGTTTAATCTACGTTGACATACAAGTCGTATAAAACACGTAGCGAGAACAGAACACTCTGCACAAGCCTGGTCAACATTCTGCAGTTCACCTTTATTGAATTGTGTGCTGTTTTTTCCTAATTCTGTTTTACTGGTCTTGTTCGGTTTACTTTATTTCAAAGAAAGCTTTTCACCAGCTTTTCTTTTAGGTTATTATTTTCATTCCTTATAGCCTTTTATGAGAATTTTATCAAACATCATATAAACTTTACTGGTCTCTGTCATGCCGCCACACAAAGGGTGTTTCTCTGTCAGCTGTTTCCCATTGCCACTATCAGTTCCAATGAAAATGTTGTGTCAACAGTTTAAGTTCATGGACACTTCCATCACAACATCCTACAATCAAAAGATGAAATAAAGTAACTTATGGAAGTTTTCAAAAGACTGTGATTACAGCATTTGAAAGAATTGTAAAGAATTTCTGTTTCATTAATCTACACTGAATCTGAACGGCATATATCGTGGAATTGTAGAGTTTACAGATATGTTCAGTAAGTCAATGGACCACTGGCATCATGGTTAAAAGACTACATAATACTTCTAGAACATAAATCCCCCAAATGTTCGAGAATTAACAGGATATAAGAATGTCAGAATAATCTCGCAGAACTGTAACGAATTTACCATCTGTTCTGATTCTGATTTTCACTGTATGTCTTATTTGCATGTTTGTTTTTGCTGCGAGGATGATGTGTAGAATTGATAAACTACTGAAGACACCACAAAATAACTCTTGTTCTAATGTCCTTCACTGACCTTTTAACCGCTGATTTTGACTTAAATCCAGTTATGTTTCTACAAGAATGTATACTAGCATGTAGAATGTTTAATAAAAAAAAAAAAATGTATGGATATCGTTTTGGCTCTCTCTCACATTTTCCTCTGAATCTTGAATACAAACAATCCTGATTAGATTAAGACCAATCAGGAGGAGTGATATCAAATGTAAAACAAATGAGAGGAGACAAATGTGAGAAAATAGGCATGTGTAAATAATACAATACAATCCTATGCTTCACACCAGAAACAATAGCAGATGTACATGTTTATTAAAGATACTATGAAGAGTGTCAAACCAGAATTAGAAATGTACCTGAAGCAGCTGTATCCCACTGTTAACTTAAAGTTAAGTGTTATGCCCAGCCTAGGGGTTGCCGAGCATAACATAAAAGTGACTCCCCTTTTCCCTACGTCCAGTGATAACCTGTGTGAACGAATGCAGTCCAAAACAAAAAGTGATTTATTTACAAAGAGGGGGTAGTGAAGAGCATCGGGGGTAAGAGCAGCCAAAACAACAACCAGAACAATCTATATTCACAAACTAATAAACCTACTTCCCAAAAGAAAAGAAAACGAAAATACAGATAACTACCCTACCTCCCTAACGAAAAAACAGGAGAAAAGAAGAACGAACAAAAATGGCTTCACACCCCCTACAACGACCCAGACTGTTCAAACAAAAAAATGTATACAATATATACAATGAACATCTCTCAGAAGTACACACAACGAGTTATCAGAAAGGCACGGTCAAGTTGGCCAGGAAAAGCGGGGGCAACCGGCGTCTGAAGGCAGCATCTTTTTAAAAATGCTGCTGTCAGGCTGTGGGCAAATTCCCGATCGCCACCTACAAATGAACACATTAAAAGGGACAGAGAGACATATGGGGAAAACACACCAGACAGGGGAGGAAACAGCACCACACACAGGTAGGGGGAGAAAAACAGCAGCACACAAAAACAATAATACACACTTATGACTCAGGGTCATAGCATAAGGTAAACTAAAAACTACCAACTTAAGGCAGCTATAAACTGAAATCTAAGATGATTTGTTAAACTAATCTTTGAGACTCTAATTTACTTGAAATGTAAAAAAAAAAATCTCAGATGTATTGTAGGAGAATCTAAATTTTCAATAATTCGCATTTTAAAGAATTTGAACATCTTTTAGGCAGTTGACTTTCCAAAACCTTGCTTAACAAAACAAAAAGCACATGAGGAGGTAGGATTTTTTTTTTTGTACACCCCTCCTTTTGAGAGTTGTGGTTGGCTAATAATTCATTGATAACATGTAAAGTAAACAGGTTGATCAACTGTAACACTTTCCTTGGAATCAGCTCAGATTAATGAGCATTGCAAAAGCAAAAGATGTTGATAAGGGGACACAAAAATTTCAAATCTAATAACCTTCTCTGGAAAATAAAATTAATAAGTAATTAATAATCCTTGAATAAAATATGTGCAATATATTGGTCATATATCACATATTCCTTGGAACTGAACAGTCAAAAAGTCATATCTGAATTACAGTCAGTGAGCAGTTGTAAAACACTAAAATAGCCCTTGTCAGGGTGTCATAAATAATGCATTAGGCTGACCAGAGTGTTGTGAATGACACAAAGCAATTTGACAATAAAAAGGGAAGAGCAAAATGTACAAATATTTAAGGAGATGAATTTCTACCACTTCAGGCCTTTTTTGAAAAGTTTCCTTGTGTCATGTCCTTGTCAGGTCCTAAAATATCATAGAAATTCCGTACATCAGCAAGGTCCCGTAAGTTGTACTCTGGGGTTGGTACTTTTGGGGAAAGGTCAATCAGCGATTATAAGGTGAATGAAGGACATCAGAAGAGGGAGGAGAGAAACAACTCACACAATGGTTAATGATTATTAGCCAGTCATTGGTGTGTCTTTCTAAAATTCTGTGGAAGGGATTCATTATCCTCTTAATTTGTTGCGTGGGTTGTATGCATATGATATCACATACTTGATCCAGTCAATTGCTTGAAAGAAAGAGGGGGTAAAATGAACATATCCACACAGACTCTCAACTCAGAATGGTGTAGCTGAAGTATTGCAGTGAAACCAATTTTATTATAGTAGGTAATGCTTACTGGTTCTTACTGGTTGGAGAAATGGGCACTTCATTATGGAGCACTGTGGTTAAATGCTCCTTATAGTAAGAAAACTCTCCCCTTCAGTTCAGCCCATCGATTAAGCAGTTTTGAATATTCCCTAAACCACTCAGTTCGTCGTCTGTGTGTTAAGTTTGATCATTGTCTGGTTATTTTCTCGTTGATTGTTCTCTGCCCTGCCTTATGGCGACCTTATAATTTTATCTTTCCAGAAATACAGATGTGGATATGAATATTGGTCTGCTGTATGCCCTGAGTGTGTGTCTCTAGTTACTACATTTTTGACTCTCAAAGTATCTATTGCAGTTTGTAAAAGTTTTGACCAACCTTGTTCACTGCGGTTGCTGTGGTCTGCTCACAATCTTGATGGAATCAGTGTTTTCACAATTTCGGATAAAAACCAGTTACATTAATTTGAATCATTTATGTTGCTTGAACTAATTCTGTGCTTTCCTTTAATTCCATTAAGATGATGTGTATCTTCAGTGTAGCGTCATTCTGTGTAAATAAATATTAGAGAGGAATCAGCCTCTCTAAACTTGCAGATAAAAAGATGTTCTTAAAAATAAGCGTAGCTGAAAAAGTGTTGTACTGAGAGAATAAATAAATAAATAAAAAGCACCACAACAATAAAATACTACAGCTTAAAAAACATTGGAAAACATACATTGACCATAACACAAGTACCATGGATTTGGGGGAACACATCTTTCTGTTAAATATTTAAAAGCTGAAGAAATATGCAAAAAAACAAAAAACAAAACCAACTCGACTCTGCTTGTAGACAATACACTTGAAAAGTGGGAAAGAGTACTGTAATATTATCGATTGTTTAGTCTCCCAGGAAGACTTTATAACTACAGTTTGAATTGTAGTGCAGAAGTAATCTGCTGCTACCCTGGCTGGTGCAGACTCACACGTACAAGCCCATACACACACACACACACACACACAGAGTGTGTGAAGGTTTCTCACCCAATCACTGTGGATATTCATGTGCAATTCTATGGAAAATGTCCTACGTGACCACAGTGGCAGATTAACTCATGGTCATATCCCCTCAGCACTTGTTTTATTTAACCTTATCTGTTTCACCACACAGGCTGTAACAGACACGTGTTTATAGAGATACAGTGAGGAATGTAAAACTTAATAAAAAAAAAAACATAACTGGATTAAAGTCAGTCAGCAGTTAAAAGGTCAGTGAAGGACATTAGAACAAGAGTTCTACTGAGGTGTCCCGAGTAATTCATCGGTTCTATGCATCATACTAGCAGCAAAAACAAACATGCAAATAAGAAATACAATGACAAGTGTACAGAAAATCTGAGCAAAATTCAGAATCAGGTCAGAGGGTAAATTCGTAACAGTTCTGTGAGATTATTCTGATATTCTTATATCCTGTTAACTCTCAGACATTTGGGGGACTTGTGTTCTGGAAGTATTATGTAATCTTTTAACCATGAGGCCAGTGGTCCATTGACTTACTGAACATATCTGTAAACTTTTACAATTCCAGATATGTGCCACTCCGATCCAGAGTAGAATAATGAAATAGAAATCATGGACAAAACTCAGTTTGCAAAGTGTTTGCTGTAATATTATTTTCCTTTACAATTCTTTCAAATGCTGTAATCATAGTCTTTTGAAAACTTTCAGAAGTTACTTTATTTAGTCTTTTGATTGTAGTATGGGGTGATGAACGTGTCCATGAACTTAAATTGTTGACACAAGAACATTTTCATTGGACCTGATAGTGGCAATGTGTAACGACTGACAGAGAAACACCCTTTGTGTGGCAGCATGGCAGAGACCAGTAAAGTTTATATGATGGTTGATAAAATTCTCATAAAAAGCAATAAGGAATCAAAATAACCTAAAAGAAAAGCTGGTGAAAAACTTTCTTTGAAATAAAGTAAACCAAACAAGACCATTAAAATAGAGTTAAGAAAGCACACAATTCAATAAAGTTGAACTGTAGAATTGTGACCAGGCTTGTGCAGAGTGAGCCCTATGCGCAATGCGGTACAATTAGACTTTTGTCTGTGAATCCCAGGTGTAGGATTAAGTTCTGCACAGTGAGACGGTGTCTTACCCCTCATCTTTTCAAGTTTTTAACTGAAATGTTCAAGTGTGGCCCAGGTATATCACATCTGCTTGGCTTTTTTTTACATTGAACTTGCTTCTAGTTATGTGAGGATTTTGTTCATTGACTTCAGCTCAGCTTTTAAAACAATCATACTCCAACACCTGACTGCAAAGCTGAGCCAGGTGGGCCTTAACACCTCCCTCTGCAACTGGGTGCTGTACTTCCTCACAGTCAGTCCAAATTGGCAGCATCACCTCCTGGACCATCACACTGAGCACCAGCGCTCCACAGGGCTATGTGCTCAGTCCACTCTTGTTCACCCTGCTGACTCATGACTGCACAGCATCATCTACCTGACACTACAGTGGTAGGCCTCATCAGCAACAATGATGAATCACTATACAGAACAGAAGTGGACCAACTGGTAGCATGGTGCAAAGTCAGCAACCTCTCCCTAAACATAGGGAAAACCAAGGAGGTCATCATCGACCTCAGTAAGACCAGCACCTACCATACCCCCCTCACCATCGATGATATGGATGAGGAGAGAGTCAGCAGCACCAAGTTCTTGGGAGTGCACATCACAGAGGACCTCTCCTGGTCCTCACATGTCACTGTGCTCTCCATGAAGGCCCAACAGCATCTCCACTTCCTGTGGCGCCTGAAGAAGGGGAGTCTCCCCCCACCCATCCTCACCACATTCTACAGAGGCATCGTAGAGAGCAATCTGACCAGCTGTATCACTGTTTGGCATGGGAACTGCGAAGCCTCCGACTGCAAGTCCCTGCAGCGGATAGTGAAGACAGCTGGAAAGATCATAGTATCTGCTCTCCCATCCATCCAGGCCATCCCAGAAGGCCGTCAGCATCGTAAAGGACCCCACCCACCCTTCTCAAATCCACTTCACCCTCCTACCCTCTGGCAGGAGGTACTGGAGCATCCGTGCTGCCTCCACCAGACTATGCAACAGTTTCATTCCTCAGGCTGTGAGGTTCCTCAACGGCCTGAACACTCAGAACTTACAAACAACGACTTTCTGACCCTCTTCCTTTTGCACAATAAACTGTAAGTTTGCACAATTAACTGCACTGTCACCCCAAACAATTCACCTACCTGCACACCTATTTGCTGCTAGTAATTCACTGTCCGTGTCAGGTGTGCTTATTATGTCTAGGTTTGTGATATGTACAGGTTTTTTTGTATATTTTGTATATTGTTCACTGTACTGTATATTGTATTGTATTGTATTGCATTCTGTATTGTATATTGTATATTGTACAGGGTTTTACTTAGTAATTTTTGTTTTTAATATTTATTACTTAGTACTTTTCTTTTTTTTTCTTGTTTGTTTTTGTTCTTAATATTTATTATGCGTTATTTATTTGTTTTATGTGGCACTGTGGTCCTGTAACGACCTCGCCTCCTCCCTCGCCAGTCTCAGCCATTCCGCGCTCAGCGTCGCCGGTCTACTAATCACCGGCCTGATCACTCATCCCGCACACCTGCCCTCACTTTAGTTTCCCATTACACATCTCCCTATTTAAACCCCTCCGTCGGATCAGTCAGTGCGAAGTCTACACCTTCCTGTGTTTACTGAGCCGTTCTTCCTTTGTATGTCTCGGAATAGTTCCGTGTTGCCAAGCTTTGTAGTTACCTGTGTGAACTCCCCTCTGGTCTCCTGGTACACCTGGTTGTGTAAAGCCTCTTTAGTTTCTTTGATTTATTAAAATCTTCAGTCGTTGCCCGCACTTGTGTCCTCCGCCTCAATGCTTCCTGACAGGTCCTTGTGTAATGCAGTCTTCTTCCCCTGTATGTATGAGTCATGCATATGTGGAAATGATAATAAAAGCAGTCTAAGTCTTCTCTGGTGATAAATTCATAATCCACAATCACAATGTCTATAGAGATAACTTTGGTTATCTCTTGTAACTTATAACATTCTTTTTTTCCATAGAATGTTTTTATTGCTGCATTTTATTTAACTAAATCATTCAGTATGTATATGTATATCACATTTAAATTGCAAGGTCGTAGTAAAGGCAGTGCTTAATTCTTAGTAACTGGCTGTCATTAGCACTGCCAGTAATATGCTCTATTTACAAAAATGACGACATGGTACTGCATTTGGGACTACAGTGAAATTCCATTGTTAATGTAAAAAAAACTTTCTCAGTGGATCATTTTAGTTCTGATTTTGTTATAAGATAGGGATAAGGTTTTTATTTATTAATCCAAAAACACTCCATTGCAACCAGCAATGAGAAAAACATCTTCAAATACATGTACATGAACTTTAATATGTCGGAGTACCAGGTCATAAAGTATAAAATATCTCATCATAATTATGTATAACCCATTTTCTTAAATAAAACCAATTTTTCTACTGAAGCATGAGTGGGGCCCATTTTTCTGTGAAACAAATAAGATGCAGAGCAGAGCACTGATTGAAATACAGCCCTGTTAGACATCTTTAGCTGAACGAGAAAAAAGGCTCAGGTAGGTATGTCAGATGTGCTGGTAATATTACAAAACTGTTTGATTTAACATTTAACATGAGTTCCTCTTTTTGGCCCTAAATTTTACACAAAATACCACTACACTGAGGATACACATCATAGTCACGGAAGCAAAATAAATGACTCGGTTCAATGTACCTGGTTTTCATCCAAAATTATGAAAATACTGATTTCATCAAGACTGTGAAAACACTGCACTAACTGCAGTGAATAAAGTCGAACAAAACATTTAGAAGCTGCAATAGGTATTCTTATGGTTAAAATAAAATGCAGTAGGACACAGTGCTGACTGGATAAAAATAATTAACCATTGTATAAGCTCATAAAGATGTAGGAGATGAGTTGGGAGAAAGTCAGGAGCTGTAGGAGAAAGTTAAACTGTAATATACTTCCATGGTAATGTCCTTTTGAATCTTTGATAAATCTCTCTTAAAAGATAATTTCCTTTTTCTCTCCTCTTTCTTTCCTCAGAACTTTGCACCTGAAGGACTGTGATTGGATTATAATAAATATCATTTAACATATAATATCATTTAAAGAAGACACATATAAATATATCATGTAAATAAGAGACAAATGTGAGAAGCCTTCTCGACATATGTGAATGATACAATACAGTCCTTTGCTGTACACTAGTGGCAATGAAAGGAAAAGCTATTAGAGATGCCATGAAAATAGTAAAACTATATCTAGGAATATACCTGACAGCAGCTAATGTTCATGGATAGATTCTGTTGTATCACACCATTGTAAACTTATATCTCAGACTGCGGGTTTGATGAATAAAAGGGCTTCCGGTTTTCTTAAAATATGAAGAAATGTCAAAACTTGTCCTTTAGAGGTTCCTGCACTGCTAAGGGGCTTACATATAACAGGGGTCTTAACATTGTTTGACTAGTTGACGTTCAAAATATTTCATGACAAGCCAGAAATCAGACAAGGACAGGGGAGAACAAATTTTTCAGTCTCTTCTCTTCAGAATGATAAACAAAAAGGAAGTGAGAATGTTTGTGTTCTTAACGTCTGACAAAAGAGAACATATTTGGTGGGCTGTGGCCACAAATTTATTTGGAACTGTTGTCACGAAGGACATTTTCCATGGAATTGCACATGGAAATCAGCAATGATTGGATGAGAGAAATTCACACCCTCTCTCCAGTCTGCTTAAAGTCCGTGCAATCAGTGCCACTCAGTCAAATCTTCAGCTGAGAACGATCTCAGACGAGAAGCCCTTCGCTGCAGCCAAGAGCAAGAGCAAGTGCTTTCCTACACCGCAAAAGATCTTACCTGCACTCACTGGTAGGTGATGATTATTTTCTCTCGGGGGAAAAAAGGCTTGTGGGTGCTCCACTTCTATCAGTCTGCTGAAATGTACAGTGTAACTCAACTATAGGGATCCCAGTATTACCAAATAAGGTTGCAGTCTGGATTGTGAAGATGGTGTGGATTAGGTAAAAAGAAAATGTGACTTTAATAGATGTAAATAATGGATTCATGAAAACAATTTATAAAGTAAGTTTATTATAATGTCTTCTTCAGGAACGTTACAGTTTAACCCAGTCAGAGCAGTCTTGATAGTGCTAATAACTGATTAGCAGGAATACCTTCTGTTACAAGTGGAAAAAAAGCAAGTCTATAAGTTTTTAATGAGTACCGATGAGATTCAGAAACATATGAGAAACATGAAAAATATCAATGTTTCCAGAGGCTTGTCAAGCTCCTGGATTTTTTTAACTGCCTCGCATAAGATTAATAAAAGAGAGTCTGCCTGGTGAAGCTAACAAATTATAAAAGTCAACGAATCTTTGAAAAGTGTGATTATTTGTCTGAGCTCATGCCCTCATTTTGTCAACATTCAAAAATGAATTGTAACTGCAATTACGTCCTTGTGCATCAAAAACCAAAACTATACTTTCCTCCCCCAGATAATTTTGCTGTGCTGTCTACATCATTCTAATCAGATCAAGGTAAAAATGGCCAACAGCAAACCCATCACAAAGCTGACTGTTTCAACCTGCAAAGAAGAGGAAGAGATATTCTATGGTCAGGGCTATGAATTCATCAATGTTGATCTCAACGCTGGTACTGGCGGAAAAAAAGTTTTGCTGTGGTATAAGAGGGAGGAAAACAAACCACCTGTCACCAGAATCCAGTTCTCCTTTCAATCAGACATGAAAGGTGGTTTGATTCATGCTGGATTTGAACAAGTGCCAAAAGATCTGAATGTAGGAGCCAGGGGGGACTACATCTTCCTTTACTACATATGTGGAAACACAGAATATGATGTCCCTATTGTGGATCTGAGGGTTACCATCAATGCTGAAGAGGAACCACATCTTTTCAAAACTGGCTGGGAGCGGCTACAATGTGATTTAAACCGGGGAGCTCATGGTAACTGGATCCATCTCTGGGTGAAACGAGAGAAACCAGCTTACATCTGTGATGTCACTGTCACCACTGACTTTGACAATGACAAAGATCTTTTTGAGTCTGGTTACATCCGTGTGGATGAAGATACCAACAGAGGTGCTAAAGGAAATTGGGTTTTCCTCTGGTATCGTCTCTTAAGTGACAAGCATAAAGCCATTGCTGACATTGATATCTCCACCAACAAGGAAGAAGAATCAAACCTTCAGCAAAAAGGGTTTAAAATTGTGAATGTCAGTCTCAGTGAGGGAACAAGTGGCAACCCTGTCTATCTATGGTACAAACAACATGGGTCCACCTCAGCAGTTCAGGGTTTCACAGTGTTAGTGAATTCCGCAGCAGTAAACATATATAAAAAAGCTGGAATCAATGTCATTGACAAAAGCCTGAATACTGGTACTGATGGCTGGCCAATGTTCATTGCATACAAGTAAACCCTGGGAGTTCATAACCAGGTGTTCCCTACATAATCTCTTTCTGGCTGTCAGTAAAAAGGGGGGTGTTTAGATTGATCTTCTCTCTGAAATAATGAGGAAATTATACTGTAAAACATGAATCAGTAGAATAGGTTAAAATGCTGTGATTTAAAAATGTGTTGTAACAGATTTCTACAGGACATCTTTTCAATTACAGTCCTGCTGTCATGATGTTAAATCCTGTCTTCAAATCAAGGGCATTATTAAATTTGGATTACATTCTTCTCTTTTCTCTTGCTCTCCTCATCATGATCATATCAAATTGCTAAATAAAGCCAGTTTTCCTGCCACAGCATGAATGACTAAAGTGGGTTTCATTTTTGGAATAAAAAAGTTGGCCAAGAGATGGTATTCTACTTGCACATATAAACCATAACATGATATCTCAACTCGTTTTCTATAGAGATTGATACAAAAAAGTAGCTTTACAAAATCACAAAATTACTATTCTTCAAATACGCATATCTAGGGTTCTACACCAGTTAGGATTGAATAGAATTGAATTGCCTATGCAGTTCACTCATGTAGCAGATCAACAATCAAAACGTTTGCTGCCCAATCCAAAAAAAACAAAAAATCCAGTTTTCAGCACTCTCAGTTTTAATTGTTTAGTTGTCAGTGTTCAAATTGAAATCTCACTATATGACATAACACAGACCACACACCTTACTTAGCTAGCTAGTTAAAGTTAGATGACAAACTGCATTGAATACAAAAGTCTGCAGAATACAATGGCACAATGACTCTAGTCAGGCCACCACTTTATAATCAAAAGGGTGTTTCACCAGTGCTGATACATTTCCAATCCAACCCTTGACAATGATGTCACTACATAACAGCATATATTCAACATCAAATTACTGAACATAGAAACTGCCTGTTCAGATTTGATGTCATATGTTAAGTGTGAATTGTCATATTTTACTGTCATATTTATACTACAGTTTTGGACACTAAGTTGGCTCATGCTCCATTCGACAATGAAATTACTCCACAGTCCCTCACAAGAGGGTGTATTGGTGGGTTGCTTGTAGGGCACAAGGTGATATGAATCATGGATTTTCTACATGCTGAACAAATAGCTTAAACAAAGCAAAATTCATGCTAACCATGCAAAAGCGTGGAATTTGCAGGGATCATGTGAGACCTTGTGCTGTTCTTAAATGGTCAAATGACATGGTGTAAGGGTTGACAGGGCAAGACCCAATTGCAGACCCAGTAGGGGAGAAAAAAATCAGGTTTATTAGAAAAATCAAGCGATCTCAGAAACAAAGTCCAGTCCAAGGTCAAAACCAAAAAATCCAGAGCAAACAAATCCAATACATAAGGCAAAAGGTTCGTCAGAACTCATTCAAACAAGGTCAAAGCCAGTAATCCACAAGGCATCAAATCCAAATCAGCAGGCAAAAAACAGGTCAAAGTAAACATGGTCAAAAAATTTCAAATCAGAAAAGGCAGGACCTCACAAGCACAGGTAGAGGAAATAATGGTCACAATCTGACATAGAACAGGCACAAACACAGGTCTTAAATGTAAAAAAAAATTAACAGCAGAGACAGATGTTTGGATGAAACAAACCAGGTAATAATAGGAATTAGGTGGGGGCAGGGACAGGAGTACACAGGAACAAACAGAAACACATGGCAATACCAAAACAAACAAAAGCACAAGGTGTCAATACTTCCTCAGGAACTTTGTGTTTTGTCTCCCCCTGTCTGCCAGTGTTGACACTGTGTTGTAGGTTTGTCTTGGTTTACCATGTGCAGCTTGTTTAGTTTCGTCATGTGCTTCTGACTCCACCCCTCAGTCAATACCCCTTACCTTACACACCTGTTCCATGTTTCCTGATTGCCCTCTGCCTATTTAAGCATGCCAGTTTTTCTCTTGTGTTTGTCAGTTTGTCTCACTGTTTTCTGTGCTGAAGTGTTTTGTAATAAACCACAGTTGAAAGAGAGATTTGTCTGGATCTGCGTTTGAGTCCCTACCTGTGTCCTGACAGTACAAACTGACCCAGAACATGGACTCAGCAGGTCCGGATCAGTTCAAGACCATCCTGGAGCATCAGGGAATAACGATTGGCAGGCAACAGGGCCAACTGGACTCTGTCCACAAGTCCCTGGAGGCTATGACAGCCAGTTTAGCTGACATGGCAGCAAGATTACAACACCTCCAGTGGGTTCAGTAGAAGCTCCTCAGCCTGTCCAGCCAACCTTGCCTGTCTATGAACCCCGTCTGCCGACTCCCGAACCTTATGGAGGAGAACCGGGAACCTGCAAGTCTTTTCTGTCCCAGTGCTCCCTAGCGTTTGAGCTCCAGCCTTCCACCTTTCCAACAGACCGGTCCTGGGTTGCCTATGTGATAACTTTGCTGATCGGCCGTGCGAGAGAGTGGGGAACAGCAGTCTGGGATGCAGGATCCCCGGTCTGCAACACCTATGCGACCTTCACCGAGGAGATGAGGAGGGTCTTCGACAGGTCGGTGCATGGGAGAGAGGCTGCTCGGGAGATGCTGCAGATTCGTCAGGGGGGTAGGTCGGTCTCTGATTTTGCCATTGAGTTCCGCACCTTCGCCACTACCAGTGGCTGGAATCAGGAGGCGCAATACGATGCCTTCCTCAATGGCCTATCTGAGGTCATCAAGGATGAGCTTTCCACCCGTGAGCTTCCTGCCACCTTTGATGCTCTAGTGGACCTAGCCATCCACCTAGACAGCCGTCTGAGACTACGTCACAGAGAGCGAGGACTCTGCAAAAGACCAAGGTTCCTCAATGAGACCTCCCCTCTGACCTCACCAGCACCTGCATCTGCCAGCACCCCTGAGCCTATGGAGTTGGGGCGAGCCCACCTGTCCCCCGCAGAGAAACAAAGGAGGAGAGACTCTAATTCTTGCCTGTATTGCGGTCAGCTTGGTCATTATGTCGCCCGTTGCCCAGTAAAAGGCAGCGCTCACCCGTAAAGGGGGAATTATTGGTGAGTGTCACTCCTTTTTGTTCCTCCTCTACCTTACGCACCCTTCTGCCTGCTACTCTCCTCACCGACAATCATCACCATGCTGTGTCTGTTGTGATTGACTCGGGGGCTGACGGGAACTTACACTCACCTAGCCTCCCAACTACATCTTTCCCCAACCTCGTTTACTTATTTCCGGAAACCATCGGGAGACCATAGTGTTTTATTTGCTAGATTCACCCCAAATCCCAGTCGTCCTTGGACACCCCTGGCTGGTTAAGCATAATCCCCACATAGACTGGGCTAATGACAAGATTCTAGGCTGGAGTCCATTCTGCCTTACTCACTGCCTCCGCAATGCCCTGGTTCCTTTGCCTGTAGGCCCTTCTGCTCAGGAGGAGCCTCTTGATCTGTCTGACGTTCCCTCCGAATATCTGGATTTCAAGGCGGTGTTCAGCAAGTCCCGGGCGACCTCCCTGCCTCCGCATCGCCCCTATGACTGTGCCATTGACCTCCTGCCTGGTACATCACCTCCTAGCGAAATAAACGCCTACAGGGTGATGCAGGACCAGGGAGTGAAGTGGAAAACTGTAAAATAAAAAGTTTTAGAGAATGTTGCACTGTTGCTTGGGCCGAATGTTTGTTGGAGTTCTAGGAGAGGCCCGCCTTCCGTATTTGTGTGTTCGGTTGGCCTGAAGCGGGGGGATTTATTCGAAAGTCTGCACTAAGTGGGGAAAGACAACCTATGAGAAAGCTAATTGTGTCCTGTAAGGCATGGCTGTGGCCGACAACAGCCAAAAATAAAGACAAGGTTAAGTTCTAAATGACAGGCTGTGTCCGAAATGACATACTACGTACTACTCATATACTGATCTTGATGTAAAAGTAGTAAGTAGTATGCAGTACATGAAAACTAAAAATTTTGCAGTACACGACAGTTACCCAGATGATGTACTACTCTGGCGAAAATTTGCAGTATACAACCGGAGCTCACTTTGTTGGGTACTGCATCCCATGAAGCAACGCGGTGATTTTCAACTGTAAAAAATAAAAAAAAACCATGGTGGACAGTGACAGAAGCAGCTTCAACTTCAGCTGTAGCTGCAGTTTCGAATATAAATGTATCAGTTGCATATTTTGATGTAATAAGTCTTTATACGCTTTCTTATAGGGCTACTTTTGACAGATATTTGTTGTAGTCGTGTGTTGTTCGATTTTAACAGAACAGATAGCCCAACCGATAGCAAATGTGTAGTACACTCCACGACAGTTCTCATAATTGCATACCATACTCTATACTAGCGTGTGGAGTAGTGTGCAGTACGCGCCGTATACTAGGCTAGTATGCCGTATGCAGTACGCTAGTGTGCCATTTCGGACACAGTGTGTCCTTTACTAGCGGCGAACGCTGCCGTCCTAATACCAAGAAAATAAGGGCCCCTTAATGAAGTCCAAATTGTTGCCTCATTCAAATTTAAATTATTTAACGTTTTTGCTTGATCATCTTTGATTGTACTGTAAATTTTACTGATACTAATGTTAAACTTGTTTTGCTCACTCAGTAGCCTGTGAAGAAAAAAAAAAAAGCAAAATATTCAAAACAAAAGAACCATGGCCACGGAAATGGACTTTCGGTTGGTCTCAAAGAGGTTCTGGCAAACCGTCAGGCGACTCAGGAGGGGCAGGCAGGGCCGCTGTTCTCAGCAGGGACAGGAAGGTTCTGACCTCAACTGAGGATGTGGTCGGACGATGGAAGGAACACTTTGAGGAGCTCCTAAACCCTACCGACATGCCCTCCACAAAGGAGGCAGGGCCAGAAGAGGGTCGTAACCCATCTCTCTGGCAGAGGTCACTGAGGCAGTTAGGAAACTCTGCAGTGGCAAGGCGCCAGGAATGGATGAGATCCGCCCTGAAATGCTGAAGGCTTTGGATGTTGTTGGGCTGTCATTGCTGACACTCCTCTTCGATGTTGCGTGGCAGTCAGGGACAGTGTCTGTGGAGTGGCAGACATGGTTGGTGGTCCCCATTTTTAAAAAGGGGGACCAGAGAGTGTGCTCCAAATATCAGGGTATCACACTGCCCAGCCTCCCTGGGAAAGCTTACTGCAGGGTACTGGAAAGGAGACTGCAGCTGATTGTCGAACCTCAGATCCAGGAGGAACAATGTGGATTCTGTCCTGGCAGTGGAACAGCGAACCAGCTGTTCACCCTTGCACAGATACTGGAGAGATCATGGGAGTTCAGTGTACATGTGTTTTGTAGATTTGGAGAAGGCTTACGATCGTGCTCCCCGGGGTGTCCTGTGGGGGGTACTGTGGGAGCTATTCGGTCCCTGTATAACCGCAGTGAGAGCTGTGTCCGTATTTTCGGCACAAAGTCAAACTCGTTCCCAGTGACTGTTGGAATCCGTCAGGGCTGTGCCTTGTCTCCAATCTTGTTCTTGATTTTCATTGACAGGATTTCAAGGTGCAGTCGGGGTGAGGAGGGTGTCCAGTACGGTGGCCTCAGGATTGCATCTCTGCTTTTTGCAGATGATGTGGTTCTGTTGGCCTCGTCAAACTGCGACCTCCAGCACGCATTGGGATGTTTTGCAGCCGAGTGTGAAGCAGTCGGGGTGAGGATCAGCACCTCCAAGTCCGAGGCCATGGTCCTATGCCGGAAAAAGGTGGCTTGGCCCCTCCAAGTTGGGGCTGAGTTACTGCCTCAAGTGGAGGAGTTCAAGTATCCTGGGGTCTTGTTCACGAGTGAGGGTAAAATGGAGCGGGAGATCGACAGGTGGATTGGGGCGGCGGCGGCAGTCATGAGGCATTAGTTGTTCCAAGAGTTAAAAAGAAGTCCGCTGGCCATCGCACCTTTGCCTACCGCGCACCCTTTCTCTGGAACAGCCTACCAAAAGAAATCAAAGAGGCAAACTCTCTTCTTTAAAACCAAACTTAAGACTCATTTATTCTTGTATGGATAGCATAATTTTGAACTTACCATCCAGTGAGGCTCAGTCTCTGCTCTAGTCTCTCCTGGCATAGTTTAGCTTAGTTTCTGCCGGCTTAGATACCTCTCATCTTTTCTCGTTCCTCCCTCTCCTCTGCTTTTATCTTAACCATGTCAGTTTCTGTTACTAACCTGCTGTCTTCTGTTTGTGTGAGTGGCCGATGTCTGTGCCTACTGCCTGGATGTGGCGCCTTCCCTAGGCGGGCTGACTGATTTTGTCTCCATGGCCTGCTGTCCCTGGCCCTGCTCCTACCGTGTGGCCCTGCTCCTCCCGCACCCTCCACAGCTACTAGTCTTGCATCATCATGCATCTATAAAATTATTTTCCTTATTTCTTTTGTTAAGTGTTGATACTCCACTAATGCTCTCCTTCCCTCCCTCATCTTCTGCATGGCTGTGTCTCATCTGTTCGAGCATGAGTGTCTGGTTTGAATGTGATTACTTTCCTCTCAGGTGTGCCCCCCTTTCCTCCCTCCCTCCCTCCCTCCCTCCCTCCCTGTCATCTCTCTCTTCATCGTCGTCTTGATGGCTGCTGTGGCTTCGTGGCTTCCTGCGGTGCTGTGGCTGTGTCGTCCACCCCAGCTGAGCCCCCTGCTGTTTTGTCATTCTTTATATTGTCTACTTGTTGTGTTTTCATTTTCATTATTGCTGTGTTGTTTGTGATTTGCCCCCTGGGTTGGCACCTATTGCACACCTGGCTAGCCTAGAAGGGATCTCCTCTCTCTGTGATCTACTCTACTCTGTTTGTTGTAATCCTGTGGGCATGTAAAGCCCTTTGAGACCATAAAAAGTGATATTGGGCTTTAAATAAACTTGAGCTTGAACTTGTCTCACTTGCCTTACCGTGATCATATAGATCACAGGTCATGATTCCTCTGCCATGTCCCTCGAGTGGCACAGCTTTCCCAGTCCGCCTTGATTTGCCCACTGTCAGTTCTAGCATGAATTCAAAGGTAGGGCGGCACTGAGAGTTGAGCTTGTCATAGTAGGCCTTAGAGAAGTGGTTCAGTGCCAAAAGTGCGTCCCTCTTTCCGCCACCAGTTAACTGCCTATCTCAGTGCTTCACCCTATAGGACATTGATCAGCACTGCCACCTGGTAACTGTCACCATGGATCCCCTCATGTGCGAAGTACAAGGAGCAGCGAAATAGAAACTCCCGGCACTTCCAAGGGGATCCGTCAAACCTCTCTGGTCGCTGTGCAAACTGAGACCAGTGTGCTGCGTCCATGAGTTGGTATGGAATTCTGTCACAGTTTTCAGAAAAGCTGGACGTACGCACAGGGTTTTCTCAGTTTCATTTGGGCAAAACATGAAACAAAGGTTTTTGGAACTTACAGGTTCACAGATTCACCCATCAAGTGTACACAACAGGTTGACAATGCAACTCAATTCCACACAAAGAACAAAGGGAAATCCAGGAGTATTTATACACAACTGAACAAGGCTGAACTAAGTAAAAACAGGTAGAACCAATGATTCAGTTAACTAGATGAACCAAGAAACCATGGAGTGGCACAAACCGGCCAGTAGAGGGGGGAAGAGAGAACCAGGGCATGACAGGGTTGAATGATTCACTGACTGAACTGAGGAAACAGGACACTGACTGACTAGTAAACCAAGGAATCCAAAACACAAAGAACACACAGAACACAAATACCGTAGGAACAACAAGAACCAAAATCAATGAGCATTACAAAGACATTGATAAGGAGATGCAGAAAGATGAAATGTTACAAGCTTTTCTAGCAATAAAGTTACTGTTTTTGGTTAAAATATATATAGAAAAATCAACTTGATTATCTCACACATATTCCTTATAAGAAACATTTGAATGTTTGTTCAAATGTTACAACCCTTTCACATATTGATTTCTGGGATGGAAAAAAGACAAAATTTTTAAAACTTTTCACACATTAATTAGCCTTCGGACCTGCCGTCATATATTTAAGGTGTTGTACATTTTTTTAAACCTAACAAACGTTCACATATTTATTGCAATTTAAAAAGCTGATAACATTTATTAGATATTAGGATGTACTCTTGTGAACTTTATAGAGTTTCACAAGCATTCACCTCAGTGCTGACAAGCACTATGCGAATCAGCACATTCTGACGTTGCATACAGAATATCGCTTAATGCTCATGGCTTAAGTTTGGAGACCCATGTGTCATCAATATGTATCAGAACATCCTTTAAAAAAAAAAAGCATTTGCTAAAAAAGACCCAAATGCACACACTGATGTGTCTCACTGAGCTGGGAAAGAATCAGCAGTATTTGGTGAAATCCTCTGAAGATCCCATTGGCTTGAATGATCATGCAAAAGCTTCAGCTGCTAGCTAAACAAGTAGCTCTTCTAAGACATGCCATGGTGAACGATGCGATCTCAAGTGGGAATTACACAAAGTTTTCTTTCACTACAGCAGTGAAATTGACAGTGATACTGGTAGTAAATGGTAGTAAATCTGTGTGGTGGTACTGCCAAACTGTTTCATTCAAAATTAATCTCTGACTCTCTTTTGGCCTTTTTAAGAAAAAAACCACACTACACTCAAAACAGAGATCATAGTAATAGAATGATGAGCCACCACAAAATCAGTCAAATTAGTCTGTAAATGAAAACAGTGATAATTACAGGTTAACAACAATAACAACAACAACAACAGCAAAGTTAGAAGCCAGAGTGCAACAAAAACAACAAAAAAAGAAATTCCAATGTACTATTTACTGGTAATTGATTTGGTTCAATTATTATGTAGGAAATATCCCTGGCTACCCAAAGTATAATTGGATTTTAGAAGTATTTCAGATGCTGTGATACATAGTCAGATTATTAGCAATGCTTTATAGCAACACTTTAGCAATGCATCACCAGCAGAAGGGCCTTTAAAAGACATTTATCGTGTGGCAACAATGATTGTTTTTGCGGTGAATTATCAGATCGTAACTCAGAATGGGTATATTTAAGTAGTTGCTACATTCATTACACCGCATTCCTGGATAATTCACATGATTAGGAATAACTATGCTATTAATACCGCCATGCCTCACTGATCAGTAAATGTATATGTGTTTTCGGGAAATTTTTTATTCCAACTTTGAGAAACTATCATGCAAATAAGTTGCCTCTGCTGTTCTTTGCCTCTGGCTTCAGTTCTGTGGGTATGACTTGCTTCTGTTCTCTGTTCATCATATTAATTTTGTGCTTGATTATGTTTTGACAAACATTTCACAGACCCACTTACATCTAGATAGATGAGTAATTCCATTATATTCATTAGTTATTAACCAAAGGTTGTTGCAGTCTGTGTACATACACTGTTTTGTTTTGTTTTGGTTTAGGTCCACTGACCTGACACTTTGCTGTTTACAGTTCTGTCTGTGCCCACTGTTTGTTTGTTTGTGTTTATCTGTAGTTTACCACAAATAATTGGCAGTGGAGGAAAAAGTACCCTAATACCATGCTTAAGTAAAAGTAAAGATCTTAGACTAGAATATAATTCAAGTAAAAGTAAAGATATTGGACTACAATATCACTTAATTAAAATTTGGAGTCAACCAATAAAATACTACCTGAGTAAAAATTTTTAGAGGCACAAAAGATTTTATGTGCATTTCAGTAGTATCAAAAGTAAAAGTAAATGCTTTAAATTCAAATCTATTAGATTTATATTAATCAAACTAACCAGAGCTTTACTTTTAACAGCATTCATATTCCACCTTAAATAAAACTAATCCGTCTACTGGGTAAAACACCAAGGTTGCAAGGTCTTATACCCCAATTTGGTGTTGGTCAATGCATTGTCCTTATAGACAATGGGAACCACTACACAGACAGAATCATCACAAAACCTGTTACTGAAATAAAAGAGCTATGCCTTCTTTATTTTTACCAGGCAACATGGAAATAAATCCAAAGCTAGTCCTAACATTTAGATTTTCTGTGTTGAACCACTAATTCATCTCTGCACTACTGTTCAAGTGAAAGCATTATGGAATAGACATGCAAAATGATATTTGATAAAACACAATATGGAAAAAGATAAAAATGGGGCGACTCTCCTTACATCATCAGCCAAAGGATGAAACATACATCCTCGCAAGCTCTGTTCCAAGCTCACTGTTGGCTATGTTTAATAATTGTAAGAGATTAGGAAGACCGTGAAAAATATTACAGATGTTTTATGAGGAAAAAACTGCGTCCATCTCAACTTGTACACTGGCCTGTGTTTTTTTTTTTTTTTATCTCATCTCTTCTTCTACACAACATGGTCAGATTCATGTAAAACCCAATCACTTATGAAAATGCTCTGTGCAGGTAAGGGGTTGAGGCAGGGACTTGTTCAGCAGGAAAGGGGGTGCTGACCAAAAAGACCTGGTATGTCATTTTTCACAAGAGTTGCTGTATAGTCTTCCAGAAAGACATCACCTGTCAGGCATCTCATCATTGGACCATTTCAGAGCAACACATGGTCTTTCCACTCCCAGATAGTTCCCAATATTTAAGGAGGCTCATAACTGATGTTCTCCGTATAGATGGAGTCTCTTACTTGCACATTTCAAGCTTTTGCATAATGGGCATGAATTTTGCTCTGCTATAGCTATTTGTTCAGCACTAGAGGTTGAAAGTCTGGGTATAGCAAATCCAGGATTTGCATGATCTTGGGTCCTGCAAGAAACCCAGCAGGAGACTTTCTTTTGAAGGACTGTGGAGTAATTTTAAAGCTGGACAGTGTATGAGCCATTTTGGCTTCCAAAGCCTAGTATAAATGTGTTTCTTTTATGTTCACCAAGATGTAAGATTTGACATGAAATTTCAGATTAACATATGACATTATCTGAACAAACAATTTATATGCTCAGCAATGCAATGTTGTACATATGCTGCGATGAAGTGAAGTCAAGGGTGGGAGAAGTAATCTATGTACTGGTGAAGGACCCTTTGCATTTTAAAGCAGTGGCCTGACTGGGTGGCATTTAGAGTCATTTTTATTCCACCAAAGCAACCCACTTCAGTCATGTTTCAGCAGAAAAAATGGCTTTATTTAAGAATCTGATATGATTATGAGGACAACTGCTCCGCACTTTTAGTTTTTCATGCTCAAGAACACAATTACAGTCACAATACATTTTTGAACTCAGACAGAATAATCACACTTTTCAGAGATGTACAAATTGTATAACTTGTCAGCTTCACCAGGCAGACTTTCAATTAACCTTATGCACTGCAGTTAAAAGGAAAATCCAAGAGCTTCAATCTAGAAACAGTGGGCCCCATTCATCAACATCTTCCTAAGTTTTTTCTTAAATTTGTTCTTGAGAAAGGTCCTAAGAAAAAGTCTACGTCAGATTCATGACGTGTTCTTAAACCACAGAATTGTTCTTATCTTTATTCTTATAATGATGAATCCCATTGTTTTCGCAAATTGAAAGCATGTGCCAATTGTTCCTAATCAGCATGGGTAAACGCCCGCCAATCCCCATAAAAGGGAGCATGAGACTGCAGGGTCGTATGCACACACAGAAATCCATGGAAGCTTGGTTCGGCCACATTAAAGAAAAGCTTGCTTAATTGCGACTTTATTTCACAGAATTCTGACTTCATTTCGCGGAATTCCGACTTTATTTCTCACAATTCTGACTATTTTTCTGGCAATTCCAATTTTTTTCCTCGCAATTCTGACTTTATTTCTTGTAATTCTGAGTTGTTTTGTAACAACCAGGAAGTAGCTTGAACCATCACTTCTGCTCCTGCTTTAATGGTTCAATGCAATGCGCGTACAGTAGCAGACAGGAGCGAAAGGCTACAGTGACTATGTCTGTTCTGTCCAGGTATTTTAATTATATATGTAAAAGTAAAAGTGACTGATTCTCACACACCTGCTTTACAGTCTGCCTGGTTTCAGATGGGATAACCCATACGTAGGTTAACCCATACGTAGGTTTGCACAAACATGTCAGCACTCAAATGTGCGTAAGTGTGCTCTTGAGTGTGTATAGATTCTGTTCTTACTTAAGAACAAATCCTAAATAAGAAAAACATTGCTGAATGTCACAAAACTGCATAAGTGGGTTTTAAAAACAAATTTCTTCTTAAGAATGGTTGGTGAATGAGGCCCATCGATGTTTGGACATAACTGTGTGGATATTTTCCATGGTTTCTCATATGTAAAGCTTTTCTGGATCTCACCGGTACATGTTAAAAACTTTTTTATTTTCAGGTCTTCCTGCAGGTCAGTTATAACCACATTCAATACTGTTGGCTGACTTAAAACTGTCTTTTTTTTTTTGGCCCTCCACCAACCCCCCCTCTTTGGAGGACAACTTTATTTTTTTTTTAAGTGCAAATTCAGTGCCTTCAGTGAAGTCGCTTCGCAACCCACACGCCCACCCACATAATTCCTGGACAGACAGACAGACAGACAGGACAGACCTACAGATAGAGGAATGATGAGACATAACAACAACAAGCAAAAGGACAGACAGGCACATAAAAACACAAGCATGAAAAGACATGACAAGACCAAGCAGGCAGAGAGACAGACAGACAGACAGACAGACGAACAGACTGACATCACTGGCCATAATGGGACATGACAAAACCAAGCAGCTGGACGGACAGACAGACAGACAGACTGACATAACAAGACAAGACCAGACCAAGTATTGCATACAATGGGTTGTGTGGAAGTAATGGGGAAGTATATGTGTGGATGTGGGAGGTACGAGATCCAAGTGCAAGATGATGAAAGGGGGGAAGTAAGATTTCGTAGGGGGATTGTAGTGTGTGTGTGTGTGTGTGAGCGTGTGAGTGTGTTTGTGTTGGTGGAGTTAGTTAATAGGGAAGTCTAATGAGCTGTTTTCGAAGTGTGAGATTTGATGCTGGGATGAAAGTTGTTCCGTGGATATATAATCTTTGAGGAGGTTTGACCATTGTGTGATGCTTAATGTATTCCTAGTTTTCCAGTTTAGGAGGATTGTTTTCTTGGCGATAGTTAAGGCAATGAGTATAGTTTTTGGGTTCTGGATTGGTGGTTTAATTACTGAGAGATCTCCGAGTAGACAGAGGGATGGTGATAGTGGAATGCTACAGCTCATAATAAGAGAAATTGTCAATGACTTGTTGCCAGAAATGTTGAGTTGGAGGGCATAGCCAGGTTGAGTGGAGATAATTATCTGTTTAGTGAGCAGTGTTAGCATGTGTCATAGTCTGTGAGTCCCATTTTATACATCCTGTGCTGTGCTGTGCTCTGTGTATTACCTTGTACTGTATTAACTGTAGGTTGGTATTTTTTGTCATTGCGAAGGTGTTCCTGCAGATTTGGGTGCAGAATTCAGTATCTCGTGTAAGTGATAGGTCTTTTTCCCACGCTTTATTGGAATGGAGATTGTTGAGTCTGTGGTGATACCCCTTTTTTTTTGAGAAGCAAACTGTTACTGACTGTTAATCATCTTGACATGTTTACCTCCATGACATTTCCCCCAGAATACAGCTTTACCAATGGCATCCATATGCGTTGGTGTAACATACAGGGCTACAAATTGATAAACAGTCTTTAGGAGCTATGTGTAAGATAAATTAAGAAGTTCAACCTCTGGTTCCAGATATAAAGTCAGCAGAATTTTTTGTTGTAATTTTTTTTTTTCAAGCCCCCCCCCCCCCCCCCCCCCATTATGTCAGTTACCCACATTACTCTAATTCCCCCATCATGACAGAACTCAGGCCTATCACAATTTTGATAGAGCATCCCTACACTTCATCGCATTTTCTGGCAACGCCCATAAAAATAAGTAAATAAGTAAAGTAAAATTTAAAAAAAGAGTGTACATGACAAATGAAAGACACCATTATTGAACACCTGCTTTTACAAAGACCAGAGGAAGCCCTCGTCTCATTCACGCCAATGGGAACCTCAGAAGATGTCACCAGGTACTGCCAATTCTTTCCCAGCTCACTGATCAGAGTGAGCTTTGGTTCTTAAGTCAGTACTTGAGTGAATACTTGTGAGACTCAGTAAAGTAAACTAGACTCAATCCTAATATTTAATAAAGTCAGCTTTGTCAGCTTTTTACATTACAATAAATATATGAACGTTTTTCAGATTTAAAGAAATGTGAAACATTTTAAATGCATGGTCTTAATTCCAGTGTTTAACTGATGTTTGAAACATTTACAAAATGTTGTCTTTTGTCACTCCCAAGAATCAATATGTGAAAGAGTTTTAACATTTGAGGAAACTTTCAAATATTTCTTCTAGGGAATATGTGTGAGATAATCAAATTAATCTTTCTATATATTTTAACCAAGAATTATTACTTTATAGCCTGTAAGATTTTATTACTCTACATCTCCTTATCATTGTCTAAGTACTTTTGTAATGCTTACTGACTTCGATCTAGTCCTTGTTGTTCCCATAAAGAATTCCAATGAAAAGTCAGTGTCCTGTTTCCTTGGCTCAATCAGCAAATCATTCAATCCATTGTTCCGCCTGTTTTGTGTTTCTTAAGCCTTCTTGTCTTTTTGTTTAAATCATCATCATCATCATCATCATCATCATCATCATCATTTTCTGCTTCTTATCCGAGACTGGGTCACAGTGACAGCAGGCTGAGGAGGGTAGCCCAGACATCCTTTTCCCTGGCTACATCCACCAGCTCCTCCTGGGGGATCCCAAGGCATTCCCAGGCCAGCCGACATATATAATTCACCCAACGTGTCCTGGGTCTTTCCCGGGGTCTCCTCCCAGTTGGTCGTGCCCAGAACACCTCCACAGGGAGGCGCCCAGGAGGCATCCTGACTAGGTGTTTTTGTTTAAATTGCTCTTGTAATTTGTCTTGTGCCTAGTCATCCTGTTCCTGTGTTTCTGTCAGCCTGAATTGCTTCTACTTCACCTTTGTGTGTCTATCATCTGCCTGATCCCCTGATAATAAAGAACATCGATCTGCACATGCATCCAGTTTCCTGAGTCCTCCCTGACATTTTGTCAGAGTTGTGTGTGCAGGTTTCCACTTATAGCCTGCCAACTGTGAGGGGAAGTCCATCCCCATTGAACAGTTTTGAGGGAAGTCCTTGACTGGTACATATACAGCTGGACCTGTGATGTTTAAGGGCAGTCTTTTGTTTTGTTCTGTTTTTGTTCATTGTGTGATGTTGGAGATAAGTAGGGAGAAAGTTAAACTGTAGCATACTTGCCTGGTAATGTCCTTTTGAATCTTTGATAAAACTCTCTTAAAAGGTCATTTCTCTCTTTCCTCAGAACTTTGCAGGTGAAGGATCATGATTGGATTACAATAAATATCATTTAACATTTAATATCATTTAAAGAAGAGACATATAAATAAGAGACAAATGAGAGACGCCTTCTTGGTATGTGTGAATGACACAGTACAATCCTTTGCTTTACACTGGTGGCAATAAAAGGAATAGCTATAAAAGAACCCATGAAAAATATAAAACTAAATCTAGGATTATACCTGACAGCAGCTAATGTTCATGGAGAGATTCTCTTGTATCACACTATTGTAGACATCTAACTCAGACTGCTTGTTTTAATGAATAAATGGGCTTCCAGTTTTCTTGAACTACCAAAATTTTTATCTTTGGGGGGAAAAGGGTTGTAGCTGCTCCACCTCTATCAGTCTGCTGAAATGTTGCAGTCTGGATTGTGAAGATGGTGAAGATTGGGTTAAAAGAAAATGTGACACTTTAATAGATGTAAATAACGGATTTATGAAAAAAAGGTAAGTACGTTTATTATAATGTCTTCTTCAGAAAAGTCACAGTTTAACTCAGTCAACAGTCTTGAATGTGTTAATAACTGATTTGCAGGAATACCTTTTGTTACAACTGAAAAAAAGCAAGTCTATAGGTTTTTAATGTGTACTGATGAGAAACGCTTTACATATGAGAAACCATGAAAAATATCCACTCAGTTATGTCCAAACATCAATGTTTCCAGAGGCTAGTCAAGCTCCTGGATTTTTTAACTGCAGTGCATAAGGTTAATAACAGAGAGTCTGCCTAGAAACTGACAAGTTATAACATTCAGCACATCTTTGAAAAGTGTGGTTATTCCGTCTGAGCTCATGTCCTGATTTTATCATCGTTCAAAAGTAAATTGTGACTGCAGTTACATCCTTGTGCATCAAAAACCAATATTATACTTTCCTCCCCCACATAATTTTGCTGTGCTTTCAACTTCATTCTAATCAAATCAAAGTAAAAATGGATGACAGCAAACCCATCACAAATCTGACTGTTTCAACCTGCAGAGAAGAGGAAGAGGTACTCTATGGCCAGGGCTATGAATTCATAAAGGCTGATCTCAACGCTGGTACTGGCGGGGAAAAAAGTTTTGCTGTGGTACAAGAGGGAGGAAGGCAAACCACCCGTCACAAGAATCCAGTCCTCCTTTAAATCAGATATTAAAGATGGTTTGATTCATGCTGGATTTGAACAAGTGTCTAAAGATCTGATGCAGGAAACTGGGGGAACCACATCTTTTCAAAACTGGCTGGGAGAGGCTACAATGTGATTTAAACCGGGGAGCACATGGTAACTGGATCCATCTCTGGGTGAAACGAGAGAAACCAGCTTACATCTGTGACGTCACTGTCACCACTGACTTTGACAACGGCAAAGATCTTTGAGTCTGGTTACATATGTGTGGATGAAGATACCAACAGGGTTTTCCTCTGGTATCGTCTCTCAAGCGCCAAGGATAAAGCCATCGCTGACATCGATATCTCCACCTACAAGGAAGAAGATGCAAACCTTCAGCAAAAAGGGTTTAAAACTGTGAATGTCAGCCTCAATGAAGGAACAAGTGGCAACCCTGTCTATCTATGGCACAAACGACATGGGTCCACCTCAGCAGTTCAGGGTTTCACAGTGTTATGTCCAGCCTAGGGGTAATGGAGCCCTACTCCCAGTGATGACCCATGACAATCAATAAAGTCCAAAACGAAAAGTGATTTATTTACAAAGAGGTGGTAGTGAGGAGCGTCGGGGTGAGCGTGGCCAAAACAATCTATAATTTAGCAGCTAAATAACCTACTTCCCAAAATAAAAGAAAATACAGATAACTACCCTACCTCCCTAACAAAAAAACAGGAGGAAAGAAGGACGAAACAAAAATGGCCTCACACCCCCTACAACTACCTGGACTGTTCACACGGAAATTTTTTTACAATATATACACAACGAACATCTATCAGACACCATACACAACAAATATCAACTAAACACACAGATTTACAATATATACAACGAATATCAGAAAAGACACACAACGAGATTTAGAAAACACAGCAAAAGAGCACTGTCAAGTTGGGCCAGGAAAAGCGGGGGCAACCGGCATCTGGAGGCAGCGCCTGTGCCGTCAGGCTGTGGGCCAATCCCCGACCGCCACCTGTGAATGAACACATTAAAAAGGGACAAAGAGACATACGGGGAAAACACACCAGACAGGGGAGGAAACAGCACCACACACAGGCAGGGGGAGAAAAACAGCGGCGCACAAAAAGAATAATACACACTTATGACTCAGGGTCATAACACCCCCCCACCTAAAATTAAACATACCACTGTTTGATACTTAAAACCCAACACATGACAACGTGTTGATTTGACTGAATCATTTTTTAACTGTGCTGTAGTTTAGTGAATGTTACTAAATTTCCTTAAAAGAAATAGCACATAGCATGATCGACACCGTGATCACCCTCCCGCAAAAGAACAGCACCTGCACATAAGCACAGGCTTGTAGACTCCAGTTGCACTGGGGGCAACAACACGCACATCAGCGGTGGGATTCCCAATTATTATAATATAATGAGTACCAAAATCAGAGCTGAGGACCAAAACCGTCGAACTTATACATTTTTGCACTAGGCGTTTGGGGATGTTCTGTCGAGTTGTGCTACCTATCGATATGTGCTACCTACAGCACAATCTTGAGTTAGGGTTAGGGTTAGGGATAGGGTGGAGGGGTGGGTTTACAATTTGCTATGGATTCACGCTATGGTAGCATTTCTCGACAAAGTAGCGCAACTCATCAGAGCACCAGAATTCCTTACCTCAGCCAACCACCCCCCCCCCTCCCCCTTTTAACCCTTTATGGTGTGATCCTTTTCTGTCATCACACAGGATTGGTTGCACGGCTCTCATATCTACACAACATTCAGTCAGTGCATGGAATGCCCATAGCTGAGCAGTGTGGCAAACAAGATCACCCTATTATTCTATTTTGTATTAATTCACAAAAAAAGGAAGAAAGAAAGAAAGATAAAGAAATTGGCTCTCAAACAGGAGCCGGCTCCCTTCGTTCATGTGAAGGAACCAACTCAAAAAGCCAACTTATTCACAGCTGACACATCACTATTCTACAGTGCATGGCTCCTGCTTGAAAACTAGATCATAGCCACATTTTCCTCATATATATATATATATATGAGGAAAATGTGTATATATATATATATATATATATATATATATATATATATATATATATATTACGGCCGCTCACCAGCTCGTAGCAGAAAGGGGGAGAAGCACACAATAACAATTCTTAATCTAGGGGATTTTAATTATCCAAAACATATAGACAAAGGATTAAGAAAGCGAGTTGAGGGAGCAAATCACACTGAGCTGGGATGGACCGGTATCCACTAGAATTCCCATGCGCATCTCGCCGGAATGGTGCCAGGAGGGTCTACAAATATGCTCATCCCACAGGTTTCAGGTGCCTCAAGTCTGCAAATCAACAGGTTAGAGAATAACAAAACAAAACAAAACAAACAAAAACATAATTGCCACCAGTAGGGGTTGTCAGTGCTGCCTAGCTGCTATTATTTAGGCGGCCACCAGAACTGGGGAATGTAACACCCCCACCCCAAAATGCTGACTGGTCGCCATAAGAGAAGAGTCAAAAAAAAAAACAAAACAAAACACAGAGATAATCCAACCACCTAGGTAATCACTGTGCATGCAGCTCACAGGTTGGATCAGTACAGAGCTATACAACTCAAACAATTCGATTATTCAAAAGGTCACAGGTAACAAGGTAGGCTATAACATAATGGGAAGAATTAATATAGTGCATACCATACCTGCAAGTGTTCAAAACAAGTTAATATTTTACTGCACACAATCCCTTATTGCAATCCACACAGAGAACATGTACATATATACATATATATACACACACACACACACACACACACACACATATATATATATAAGATTCCAATTAATTTGGTGCAGTAGGCCGTGCAACGTTTAAAAAAAAATCGTTAAACTTTCAGCTCTAGACAATGTGTCTGCTAAGACGTTATCTTTTCTGCAAACATGAACAATTCGCAGGTCAAAGAGTTGCAACATCAAACTCCAGCGCATCAACCTTTGGTTAGCATTATACACGCAGTTTAGGAATTTCAGCGGGTCACGATCGGTATAAACTAAAATTGGAAACAAAGAACCTCCCATATAAACCTCAAAGTGTTGAATAGCCAACACTAAAGCCAAAGTTTCCTTCTCAGTTGTGGAGTATTTTCGCTGTCCCTCACTATACTTTCGCGAAAAGTAAGAGACAAGATGTTCTATATTGTCAGTGCCACACTGCAGAAGGACAGCTCCTGCACCGATGTCACTCGCATCCACAGCAAGACGAAATAGCTCGTTCAAGTTGGACATGGCTAGAACAGGAGCAGATAACAAGAGACCTTTAACATTTTCAAATGCCTTTTGACACATCTCTGTCTACTCAAACTTGGCTTTAGGACTCAGCAAGTCCGTTAGCAGAGACACGACAGGGGAAAAGTTTTTACAAAAGCTGCGGTAGTAACCTACCATACCTAAAAAACGTCGCAACCCATGTCAGTCACTAGGAACAGGGTAGTCCTGAACGGCAACTACTTTTGCCATCACAGGAAAAACCAGGCCCTACCAACGACTCGCTCCAGATATGTAGCTGTGGCCTTCTCAAACTCACACTTGGCCTAGTTTATAGTAAGATTAGCCTTTGACAAACGGCGGAAAAGTTCGCGCAATTGCCCTGGGGCTTCGCACCCAGACATACCTGAGATTACAATGTTAACCAGGCGTTGTAAGGTCGCAGGTGTGTTTCTCATTCCGAACGGCATGACTTTATCATTTAGAAATGAGTCAGGAGTAACAAAGGTGGAAATATCTTGAGCTCTAGCAGTAAGTGGGACCTGCCAATAACCTTTTAATAGGCCGATCTTACTAACGAAAATGGCAGATCCTACGCGGTCAACACAGTCATCCACTCGAGTCAGTGGATAGCTGTCTGGAGTGTCATCATGTCATCATTCTTTTTTTCGTTAGTTTGCCTACAGTTGTCCAGAGTGACCAGGGGACTAATTTTACATCCAGAGTGTTCTCTCAAGTCCTGAAATCACTCCAAAATAAGCACTGCATGTCAAGTGCATACCACCCAGAAAGTCAAGGCATGTTAGAAAGTTACCATCAATCTCTTAAGACAATGTTACATGTATATTGTTTGGAGGTTGGCAGAGATTGGGAGGATGCAGTAACCTGGCTGCTTTTTGCATCAGCAGAGGTAGTCCAAGAGTCAATGGGATTTAGCCCTGCAGAGCTCGTGTTTGCTCTTAATCTCCGCACCCCTTTGACAGTGCTAAAGGAGCGGTGGTTGAATAAACCAAGCTGTCAGAATATTTTGCAGTTTGCCCAGACGAGCCCCCAGTTATGTTACGGCCGGTCACCAGCTCATAGCGGAAAGGGGGAGAAGCACATGATAAGAGTTCTTAATCTAGGGGATTTTAATTACCCAAAACATATAGACAAAGGATTAAGAAAGCGAGTTGAGGGAGCAAATCACACTGAGCTGGGATGGACCGGTATCCACTAGAATTCCCATGCGCATCTCGCCGGAATGGTGCCAGGAGGGTCTACAAATATGCTCATCCCACAGGTTTCAGGTGCCTCAAGTCTGCAAATCAACAGGTTAGGGAATAACAAAACAAAACAAAACAAACAAAAACATAATTGCCACCAGTAGGGGTCATCAGTGCTGCCTAGCTGCTATTATTTAGGCGGCCACCAGGACTGGGGAACATGACAATATGATTTAAAATTGAAGTATCAAAAAAATCATTCTGTATTCATTTTTGACAGTTATAGCTTACATTTCTGTCAAGTGTAGGCAGTTAGTAGCCTGTAGGCTATGCTATGCATTTTTGATAATGCTGTAAACAGAAAGTTATGCACTGGTGAATAAAAATTACCCACCCCAAGACTATGCTAGCCCCTCCAAATGGGGAAATCTAGAACTGGGCCTGTGAACCTGGTGTTTGTTAGGTGTTAAAGCAAGTGGTTTCTGCTTTGGTGTGCAATGGTCTTGAACACAGAGAGGCTTAGCCCATAAAAAGGGTCAAAGGAACAGAGGGGGAGGAAGAGAGGGTCAGAGAGAGAGAGAGAAAAACATGGGGAACATGGGGAGAGTCTGTACAATATGAAATCTCAGAATCACTGAAACATTTATTAGCCCACTGTTGCAATGTAAAAAGTCTGTTGCTGCTCAACAGATTCTAATGTGTCAGGTGGGACCAAACTGCTCTCAATATCAAAGTCTACTGTGCATAATGGCTGTATATCCCACCCAGTCAGGCCGCTGGTTTAAAACCCAAAGAGTGTTTATATATCACTACTCCCACCCTTGACAATGATTTCACTACATCACAGCATATATACGACATTAACTTACTGAGCATAGACTTTGCTGGTTCAGATTATTTGTCATGTGTTACATTTGAGGTTTCATATCAAATCTCATATCCTGGTGGACATAAAAGAAGCACCTTTATACTTGAACTTAAGATGTTAAGATGTTGGCTCACGCACTGCATATCTTAGATTTCTTACATCCAGACATTAAACCTCAGGTGATGAACAAATCACTAATTCAAAGCAAAAATCATGTCCACGATTCAAAAGCTTGAGAACTTCGGTCATGAGCCCCCTTAGATACCAGGAGGTATCTGGGAGTGGCAAGAGATCATGTGTTGCTCTGAAATGGTCAAATGACCCCAACAGGTGATTGCCATCTTGTGGGCTCCAAAGTAGCTCTTGTGAATCTGAAGAATGTTTTAGCAGTTCTTTTTGGTTTACGCATATGTAAAAAGCAAAAGTCCCAAAATGTGCAGATGCTCCTCATCTACAAGTTTTGAAATTTTTTTTTTTAATGTTTTGAGTAAGTTAGAAGCTCACATGCTAGTTTGATATGCTTTCATATATATGACATATTTGAACGGCTGGATTTACTAAATGATAAGACCACTATGCAATACTCCACATTCATGTTTGTGGTTTTCCGCCACTGATAAAGTTTACCACCCTTACAAGGTCTCTTGATAGCTCACTGTTTGCTTTGTATTTTCACACAATACCACTCTTTGTGGATTTTGTTTTCTTGTATTAACCATTACATTTTTTTTTAACCCCATCAGAAAACATGATACTCAAAAACAATTTACTCAAATGATCCTTTCTTGTGAACATCCAACAAATGAGACAACAGTCTGCTATAAAAATGCAGTTTAGCTTCAGTATAATAATGTACAATTCCATAAAGAGTTTGATAACTGTCAGACTAATTTTAGGGGATTTTGAAACTACCAAATAGATTTCACCTCTTAAATTCTAGGAAATAAATAATATATATGTGCATAAAGAGTGTGAGTGACCACAACAGTCTACTCCTTGTGTTGTTAACTCTTTTATTTTCCTTATTTCAATTTAAGCATCATTTGGATCTTCAGTGGAGTTTATAACCTCTATCAAATCGAATCAAGCTTACAGACTAGACCTCTTTGTACAAACAACAATAAATTTACAGTTGTTGTGATAATGCCATGGATCATGAATGCCAGAGGGTCTTCCTTATACCTGCCTCACTCCTTCAGGCTTAATTGAACAATTATACTCTTAATCAATTAATTAAACTCAGAGAAGAAAATTAAAGCTTAGACTAAGTCTTTGCTTTCACGCTGCCCTGGCATCATAACTTTTGACTGGTTTTACACACACACACACACACACACTCACAGAGAGAGAGAGAGAGAGTTGATGTGTGCATTTTGCTTACCTCTCAAAATATCATTCATTCATTCAGTCATTTTCTAAGACCCCTAATCCTAAATAGGGTTACGGGAAGCGCTGGAGCCTATCCCAGCGCTCACTGGGCGAAAAAGGCGGGGAAACAGCCTGGACAGGTCGCCAGTCCATCGCAGTCAAAATATCATACCTTTTTAATTTGACCAGTGGGGTGGAGAAATGACCTGGGTAAACAAACAGCTGCTTAGAATAGCAATCGCTTTGCCTGTTCTGAATTGAGTGAATGCTCAGTGGTAGAGCCTTTGACTGCAGATCAAGAGGTCCCTGGTTCAAAACCAGGTGTCCCCTGTATGTCTCACAAGTAATGCAACCCCAAAACACACACACATTTTACAGAAATATTTTTAAGAAATGAGAACTTTGAGTATCAAGTTTATTTAATGTTGACATGACGCCTGTATGTGGTCAAATCAAACAACTGCAAGCTTTGGTATGCTTAGAAATAAAAAGGCGTGCTATACTATTTCATGTGAAAAAATGCTTACAACTGGTGAGGCAATTAGGATAAAGGCAGTAAAACACACACACACACACACACACACACACACACACACACATACATGCACACACGCACACGAACTGATTCTTGCACTTTAGGGTTTTTTTTATTGCTTTTTTAGATGGTGTCAAGCTTCCATCGCTTTTTTTTTTTGTTTGCACAGTTGAGTGGAGCAGTCCTAGGAAAACACCACCAGATTAGAATGAGATTTAATCTACCTGTAGTGCAGAATAATGATGGTATAGCTAAGTGGTAGAGCATTTATATTGCAGATCAAGTGAATCCCAGTGCCCGCTAGTTTTGACAGGCAGTTCTCTGTAAAAGAACAAAAAAGAAAAACAAAACAAATAAACAAAAAACATGCATCTCAACACAGTGCTTAAGAAGTTTCAGATACTTGCCCAAGTGTACAAACTAAAAGGATATGAATATTCACTTCATCCTTCACGCACAAAAATTGCCCCAGCATAGAAAAACACCCAGCATAGTTTAATTTAGAGTGCACTCCATGATTTCTCAGTTTGCTAGATAACTTCTTGCTTCTTGACTTTAATTATTCCCTTGTGGAATTGCTCTGATAAATGTCAAATATTGTTCTTACTTGTAGCTTAATCGGGCAACAGAAGTCACAAAATATTTTATATGATCAGTTAATCTGCATTTGTCATGCAAATGTTTAGCATAAAAAAAAACAAAACAATGAAAAGTAAGCCGATGAGGAGTCTCTCTCTCTCTCTCTCTCCCCCTCCGCTGTACAAACACATGAACTCACGCTCAGTCACCCTTACACCTCGTCGCAGCTGACCGCATCTTTTGTGTATTTACCTCAAAGAAACGCGACATGAATAAAAAAAATTCATTACATTGTCCCAACATCGAAACTGTTCCAAGAGCGGTGCTGACGCTTATTATGGGCATTGTTATCCTACGTCATCTTATCCGGTACTGCCTGAGATTCACTGCGCATGTCATTCGCACAGTCTGTGTTTTGATTTTATGTATGTGTGTCTGCGTGTGTGTACTGTCGCACACGAGTTTACTGCAATTCCGCATAATATCCTCCATCACTGGTATGGCAACTGCAGCTCCAAACCAAGAAGACACCACCCGGAGCAGTGGGAATGGCGGTGGCAGTCCAGGTGGTTCTCTCGCCGGGGATGGGGACACTGAAGAGGCCGAGGACTTTACCTCATCCTCCCATTGCTCGGAGCTGTCTCACCGGCAGAACGAACAGCGCAAGCAAGGGCTTTTCTGCGACGTGACACTTGCCTTTAGTAGTGGGGCGGCAACTGGGAATGTCCGAAGCTGTGAATTCTCAGCTCACCGGTCAGTGCTGGCCGCAGCAACCGACTACTTCACCCCGTTGCTTAGTGGCCAGTTCTCAGAGTCCCTGTCCCGTCGTGTAGAGATGAAAGAATGGAGTTCGGAGACTGGGCCGGATCCAGAGACGGTGGAAAGCGTAATTCAGTACATGTACACGGGGCAGATACGGGTCAGCACCTGCAATGTGCACGAAGTGCTGGAGCTGGCCGACAGGTAAGGCTATCTGTCCATGTCCGGCTAATAGTCAGGCTACCATTATTTAGGTTCCTCCTTTTAAATACATTTTTCCTTACTGATTTATTATGTGGTCACTCTCCGTGACAAGTGTTATGTTCTCTACTGATCTACCATGTTCAGTGGAGATTGATGTAGAATCTGCTTTTTGAGGAGCAACTAATTTCACTAATTTTATTCCGAATCTGCAAAATTTATAACAGCCCTCATAAGATAGGCTACTGTAACTAACCTGCACAGGGTCACAAACACACACACACACACACACATACATATATATACATATATATATATATACACACACACACACACGCACATCTCTATTGACAAGGATTTGGGCTTTTCAGCTTTGGCTAGCCTGCTGTGACCTTTGGTTATGAGGCAATATATGATAAACCTAGGACACTTGACAGCATTATTGCAGCATAATTAGGCTACATGTTAAAATGCTCAGTAGCATTAATTGAACCCTTCTCTCCTGTCCAGTTGCATCAACATATCAACACATATTTGATTGATTATTTATTTAGTTTTTATATCTATTTGTGTGGGAGAGCTTTTGTGAATCATTATGCTATGGTTTTCTTTGAAATCATCCAAATTTTAAATTAAAATTTAAAACCTTTATTGTCTGTTTTGAATCTGAACAGTTTTTTTGGTAAAAGTATGACACGTTTCTGCAGTATGAGAATGGCCTGTGGACAACTCAACTCTTAACGTCAAATTAATGTCATGATATAGTGCAGTCTGTGGATTCAACGCATGAACCTGAGTCAGTCTTTCCTTTCTTTTCGTTTTAGGTTCTTGCTGGTGCAGCTGAAGGAGTTCTGTGGGGACTTCCTGAAGAAGAAACTGAGCTTGGCCAACTGTGTGGCCGTACACAGCCTGGCTCACATGTACACGCTTGACCAGCTCGCGCTGCGAGCCGCTGACATGATACGCCGCAATTTCCACAAGGTCATCCAGGACGAAGAGTTTTACACGCTTCCCTTCCACCTGGTCCGGGACTGGCTCTCTGACGCCGAGATCACTGTGGATTCGGAGGAGGTTCTTTTCGAGGCCGTGGTGAAGTGGGTGCAGAGAAACGAAGAGGAGCGCGGGAGGTATTTCGAAGAGCTGTTCCGTCTCCTCAGGTTACCCCAGATCAAGCCCACTTACTTGACCAGGGTGGTAAAGAACGAGCGTTTGGTGGCTGCCAGCGAAGCTTGTTTACGGTTGGTCTCCGAAGCAGTGGAAGGCCACGCCATCCGGTTCGAGAACCTGCGGAAGTCAGCAGACCTGGAGCTTTGGTCTTCCTACGCTGCCTCCTTCCAGCCCCGCTTTGGCCAGAATATGGATGTGATCATGGTGGTGGGAGGGGTTTCAGAAGGGGGCGACTACTTGAGTGAGTGTGTTGGCTACTTTGTGTATGAGGACCGTTGGGTCAACTTACCGCACATTCACAACCACCTGGATGGTCACGCCATAGCTGCCACTGAGTCACATGTCTATGTGGCTGGTTCCATGGAGCCAGGATTTGCTAAGACGGTAGAACGCTACAACCCCAACCGTAACACCTGGGAACAGGTGAGTAACCTGACCACACGGAAACATTCCTTTGGCCTCACTTGCGTGAAGAATATCCTATACAGCATCGGTGGTCACGGCAACTTTAGCCCCGGCTTCAAGGACGTAAGCATCTACGAACCTGACCAGGACAAGTGGTTGAACTTGGAGTCAGCACCCAAGATCTTGCGCGATGTCAAAGCCATAAGCGTGGAGGACCGCTACGTGTACGTCACAGCTCGCACCCCCGTGGATTCTGACAGTGATGACGGGCTGAAGACGGTGACTACACGTTACGACACGGAGAGCCGACAATGGCAGGATGTGGACTCGCTCCCGCTCATTGACAACTATTGCCTGTTCCAGATGGCTGTAGCCTCCACCAACTTCTATCATACAGCTTCCTGCTGTCCCAAGAGCTATTCCAACGTGCGGGATGAGGCAGCCAGGCAAAAGATTGGCGGGCGTGTCTCCGATGAGATCCTGGAAAGCTTACCTCCTGAGGTCACTAGCGTCGAGGGGGCGGCCGTCTGCCACTTCCACGATGACGTGTTTGTCATTGGCGGCTGGAAGAACAGCGATGACGTGGACAAGCAATACCGAAAGGAAGCCTACCGTTACTGCGCCGAACGTAAACGTTGGATGCTCCTGCCGCCCATGCCGCAACCTCGCTGTCGCGCCACAGCGTGTCATGTCCGCATCCCTTACCGTTTCCTATATGGTTGTCAGCGTTACCCCATGCCACAGAACCTAGCACGCCAGCGAGACCGCATGCAACAGATGCAGCAGCTACATCGCCGTACGCTCACCCTGCGCAGACAGCTGCAGTCACAGATTGAGTGCTAAGGACTCTACCCAGGTTCCTTTCATGGATGATCTTGTCCGTCAGTTGAATTAGCCAATAAAGAGTTGGGAGGCGAGCAGAAGAGGGAGTGGTAACCTATAAAAATCTTTGCTGCCATCACCTTCAGGGCCATCCATTAAACATATCATTTTTCATCACAGAGTTCTCATCCTAGTTGAGGCCTTTTTTCAAGAACAGTGATTGACAGGGATTGTAAAGATTTTAAAAACGTTCGAGAGATTGTGAGTTACCGCGAATGCCCTGGTGTTTACTTCAACACCACACTGTGCAATACCAGACCTCAGAACTAATGGAAAGTAGGCAATTCTTTTGTGATTCTGAGGTAAAGCTTTTGGTCTTACAGACCATGAAGTGACTGACATGTCCTGAGGACAAACATGTGTGCTGTTGCTAGAGATGTGACTGCCTGGCATGTAATGTATAGTATACAGCGACTGTCATTTGACTCACATGCATTTCATGTTTTGTATTTTATTGTATATTACATATACAAACATGTATTTTATGGTCTCATTGCATAATGTAAAAGACGCAGCATATTGCAACGCAATCGTGTAGTTGGATGAAAATTTCATCATTAGAGTTTGTGAGGGCATAAAACCATTTCATGGAAAACAGCTTGTTAGAGACAGATTCCAAATCTGACGTTCCATTATGTCACTTTGACAATCTCCACACGCCAAATCGTCATAGCGATCTAATTGCCTGGCTTTTGCTGAATCGTTAGTAGATTTGCTTTGTTGAAGCGTGCAATCAGTATGCCTCTGACAGCTTGAAAGGAATGAATCAAACAATATAACCTAGACTCTTTATAGATTGTAATTAATTGGTTTCAGACAAGATAGTATGGCTTCATACCTGCTTATTAATGGCTTTGCAGCCTTCAGTGGTGTCCTTTTTATCCCTTAAGGGAAAGGTAGTAAATTAGTCTTCATTCTCGTCTGACTTGCTCTTAATGGATTCCAAAGCCCTAATGTACATTGTTTTGCTGATGACTACATAGCAATGTGCCATGACACGATGAGAAATGTCACAGTTGAAAAGAGGGAACAAAGGAGACTGACTAAAGATTGAGAGATATGCTTACATTCTCCTACTTCAACAATTTTTGTTTGATGTAGCAGTTTTGTTTTGTTTTAAATTTTTTTTTGTTTATTGTTATTTTTTCCTCAGAGAACCACAAGTTTAATTTGTTTCTGCACTCTCACTCTATGAATGTAGGATTTCATGTTCTTCATTCCATTGTGAACATTCCGTTAATACAGGAACATATTATGGCTATGGTATATACCATATGAATATTATAGATACCGTAATGTATGCATAGTGTGTTTGAGTACTAAGACCTGTCTGACTGGTTTTTGCACTTGAGTATTTGTTCAGTTCAGGTCATGAAAATGAGGCAAAGATTGTTTCCATCCAATTCAAGGTCACCTTAATTTCACACTAGACATGGGAGTTCTCAAATGATTTCAGCAGAATTAGTGCTCCTAAATCCACTGACCTTAGATACGAGGATTTACTATGTCCATTCTTAACTGTGAAAAGTCTTATCATTTTCATTCAGAGCTGTTTGATGAGCAGTGACTGACTGAATGTTCCCAGCTTAAAAAAAAGGGATTAAGATTGTTTTTGCACTTCAGAATATTAAATGAAAGTATTTTATGTTGAGCACTGCTCTGGGGTTGCACTAAGTGTGTGTGTGTGTGTGTGTGTGTGCGCGCGCGCGTTCTGTCTATTTCTCTCTCTGTCTACCTGGCACTGTGTGTGTATTGCAGATGATTATTCCATCAAGGTTAGAACTGTCCTCAGTATTATGATTGTCACAATTCCTTGTCACATTTTGCCATTATCTAGATAATCTCACTGTAGTAGGTGAGCAGTAGGACAGATATCTTGTATACTGAAAATGACAAAGCTGTACTAAAGAGAAGCAGACATGATGGAGACTCTTTGCTTTTGTGCTATCCCTGTCAAACAAATTGCTAAATCAGAGGAATGTATCTTTCTTGCATGTAGAAAGTTATTTATTGTAACAAACAAGTGCAAGTCCAAGAAATGTTCATGTTTTCACATGCAATAAATAAAAATCATTTTAAGTCATATTTTTGGAACATTCTCCTAATGACGGATGTCTCAAATAAGAGTTGGGGTCATTTCTTGAAATATGAAGTATCTTTCAGTCTTTTTAGAGTCAATTCCAGTCACAAAGTCGGATATGGTAGTCTGTTTTCTACATGACTTGGCAAAAGTTAACACTAATAATACAGTAATGACAAAAATTACTTGTTTATCTTGTTTCTATCTACTTATTTAAACTGGCATCCTCCTTATGGATTAAAGGATTTGGTCTACAAATATAGGACCATTTTGTCTGTGAAGAATGAAATGAAGAAGTATATCCTCTAAGTTTATGCCTTTTTGGCAAACACCTGTCATATCTAAAGCACTGTATTCAAGTGTATTTTGCTTTGTCCTGGATTTACTGTCAAAAAAGGGGGCACCCGGATTTGAACCAGGGACCTCTTGATCTGCAGTCAAATGCTCTACCACTGAGCTATACCCCCTGTTTTGCTACTGCAGTGCTCCACCTTCCTATTCAAATAGAAAGAATTAAGGTATCCTGACACCTGGAGGGATAAGTCCAAATGTATGCGTGTGTGTGAAACTATTTTACAACTGTGAGCAATTGCAAACTCTTCAATGGCAATGGTGATGGTGATGTGATCTTCTCAGTTCTGTCAAGGCCTGCAGTTGCTTCAAATGGCCACATAGAGGTGTCACATTGCCATGAAATAAACCTGCAGGTTAGTATTCACACTTGAGAGTAACAGTCCATAAATACGCTGTTAAGCATCTAACCTTATAAACTTGTTTTACATAGATGTTAATGGAAAATTCTTATGCAAGTTGTTTCTGTGATTGTCCTTACTTCCTAAAGGAGAGGCAGAGATGCATGTCTGTGGGTGTGGGGTGGATCTTTTGGAGAGTTGAGAACTTGTGTAGTTGTATTTAATCTTTACTTCTCCATATCTGTGCGGTTGTAATAGCACCGCTCCTCTTATTATGAATTGTTGCTACAGAGGGCCATCTTTTTGTCTCATCCCTATGACGCTCCGCGGTATTCCGACGTACGTTGATGTACCCCACATGTGAATGAACGAAGGTGAAATGAAAAATAATGTTTACAGCGGGGGAAACCTAAGCAAATCCGTTTAATTATTTCGTGATTTCTTCTACTGATTTTGAAGAAGATTTACATGGTGCCGCAAAATTATTATTTTCTTTACGTCGTGACAGGTCGGAACTATTCATTCGTTCACTGTTCTACTGCGGAACTATTAAAAGTACGTACAATAGTTATATCATATGTAGCAAGTAAGTCTGTTCTCAGTCTGTCTTTTTCAGTTTACATATATCTTGGTGGATCTTATAGTTTTGTGTGCTCCTATAACTGTTGCACATAGATTTGCATGTACTTTGTACGTCCGTTTTTTAAAGCTTTCCATTTGAAAACGGGATGACGTCTCATATCAAAATGGTACGTTATATTGTTTGACCTGTGCGGTGAGTGGCTTTGAAGTTGTCCAAGGAGTTAGCTGTTAGCGCGTGAACTACTGTCATTTGATTATGTTTTGTGTACACGTCAGATATGCTGACAAACGCCTCACAGAATATCAGATATATGCACTCAAAAAACAGACTTTTTTCTCCGAAGTTCGTATTTGCAACCTTCATTTGTCTTAATCAGCTTCTATGGTTTTCCTATTGTTCACATGTGCATGATGCATCCTAACACCGACTCAATGTATCTGAAGTTATTTATATATTTGTCCGACATTAGGGCCTCTCCTGGTCAAATGCAGTTCAGAATAAGACTGAGCACATTGCGAACGTTGAGAAACTGAACGTTGTAGCGTCAAACGTTTGACTGACACATGTTACATAAATTATTTTAGTCTCAATTCTAGCCTATGTATTATGCCTCGGAAATTCACAGTGCTGTCAAATAGTTGTGTCTGAAATCCCACACTAGAGTAATGCAACTTGTAACGCTTAAATATAGTCGCAGTGTTTTTCTCTGCTTGCTCATAGCTGCAGGTTTCAGTTGATTTGATCGACACGCGCTACTGTGCTTCGGGAAGCCTCTCCTAATATTTATTGTCCTCCTTCCTTTGCACAGATTCCAGAATTGTCAAAGGAGTCTGTTTCAATGCGTGATCCACAGCGTGTAGAAGAGACACTGAATTCCATGAGACAAGCAGGACCCAACACGTTACAGGTAAGTCGCTGGGAACAAAATCGACTGCAAGATGATTATATGTACATATAAATATTGGCTCTGTTTTTTTGTTTGTTTGTTTGTTTTTCCAAATGAGCTATAAATCTATCGCAATAACGCGTTCAATCGCCTTGTATTACATGTTTATTACAGTATTAGCGTATTGTGATTGTGCTCTAATAACTCAATAAATATTACACGTGTATATCTGCCTCTGTGACGGTGTAGAATGTGCCTTTTTGTTGTAGGTCATTTCAGACTTCGACATGACGCTAACCAGATTCGCTCACAACGGCAAACGCTGCCCCACCTGCCACAGTGAGTATGCAGGAAGGAAACAATCATGAAGGAAACATAAAACGAATGAAGGAAAGTAATAAAAATGTAAAAATGAGATAAAGAATGGGTGCGGTCTTTGGAGGGAGAGAGAGAGAGAGTCCCACATGATAATATAAAAGTAAAGCTATCCATATTGGAGTTCTTTGAAAATTAAACTGATGATTTGCTTGCATGTTCATCTGAATAAACTGGTAGCATGTGACAGTAACATCTATAAATTAAGCTCTTCATTGTTTATCATCTGATCATTCCTCATTGACTTGCGCAAATGATGTTTGTTTGCAGATATTCTGGACAACAGCAAGCTGATAAGTGAGGAGTGCAAAGCCAAGGTGAATGGGTCAAAATTCTTATGCTGAAACCAATCAAGGCCTTTTCAGACACTGTTGTAAAAGTCTGTATCTCAATCTTGTATCATGAGCATTTACTTGCCCAATAACCAGCTGGAATTTTTTTACCCCTCAGCAGATTGCTGAAGTCTCTCAGCAATGGACTGTAGATACTTTTAGGTTAGAGCTACTGTAGATATTGCTGTAATTCTGCTGAGTTGTTGTATTTTGCAGTTGAGACATCCATGTGTATGTTACAGTGTGTAAGGCTGCCTGTTCTTTTCTCTCTCCCTGTAGCTTAAGGACCTGCTGAATACGTACTACCCAATTGAGATTGACTCTTCACGTTCAGTGGACGAAAAGCTGCCGCTGATGGTAGAGTGGTGAGTTATTCTAATATTTATAGATGTGGAGTCTGTAACTAATATATAACAGGAACTGAAAGTCAGATACTGACTAGAAAAGGTAAACAGCACGTGGTTCATTATATGTTTTTCATCCTGAACTACTGCCTTAAGTCGTATTAGAGAATGAGCAGCTCGCTCTTTGCCGATACAATTTTATCCTGTGTTACTGAATCAGGGTTTTTAACGTGTTTGCTGTGTCAGTCTGTTCTTGAAAGCCGTTTTCACACATGCGCTATGGACTGCGTCCGCAGAATCAGGTTCGTGTTTTGTCTAAAGTCGCCCTTTCATACATGTGGCACACAACAGGAGACTGTCAGTGTCAGACACGTTCTCACCTAATCGAAATACTCCGTTTGGTTTAGGCGAGGGGTGGGACCTGAGTCGAGCGTGCAGGAGGCAGGACATGACACAAAAAGTACGCTGCGAAAATCGCAGTGTTTTGTTTACAACACATCGAAAATGGCAGGCGAGGCTACCGACTTTTGCCTGATGATTTCGCCGTTGGCCCTTATCGATCGAAGTTCCTGAATCTCATCGTCTCTCCACTTAGACATTTTCGTTGGCGTCCTCGTGTGAATGGCCCTCCCTTTTCACCCTCGGATGTTTTGTATTCTTCTGGTTTCGCACCAGTCACATGTTTGTAAATGGCATCAACAAGCCCACTTGTTCGCTGTGCATTCTCTGGACTATAATCCACTGTATTTGCACATGGACTCAATCGAACATACAACAGACTTTGCACTAGGGGGCTAGTAGAATAAAGTCTGTTTAGGATCTGATCGGACTGATTCAGAGGTTTGCGTTCACACATAAAGCCCCTCCGCTTAGAGTCTAGATTGTTTTAGGGCTGCAGTGCATGTGTGAAAGGGGTTAAAATCTGTTCTTTCAAACTGCATTGGTGAGAAATATTAAGTGTGTGTGTGTGTGTGTGTGTGTTGTGTTGCTGTATAGGTGGACTAAAGCCCATGACCTTCTGGTGCAGCAGCAGATTAGAAAGGACCGGCTCGCTATAGTGGTGGAGGAGTCTGACGCAATGCTCAGGTAAGATCACCTGTCACCATCATGCTGTCAGAGGATGAAGACGACAATGACGACCATGATGATGATGATGATGATGATGATGATGATGATGATGATGATGATGATGATGATGAGAATGGTGTCTTTGCTCTTCAGGGATGGGTACCGACAGTTCTTTGACCACCTTAGGGATCAGGACGTCCCATTGCTCATCTTCTCCGCAGGCATCGGTGATGTCCTGGAGGAGGTGATCCGGCAGGCGGGGGTTTTCCACCCAAACATCAAAGTTTTCTCCAACTATATGGACTTTGATGAGTCTGTAAGTACTGTGGCCTCTGTCACCTTTTTCCTAAAGCATTTTTATGATTGCACTGGTCACAGCAGTGTTCTAAACCAACAACAGACTGAATAATGAATAACAATAATGTTTTGAAGTTATGAAGTATGTCAAGAACATGGCTTGAGGATTCCATCTATGTGTTCTCGACACAGACCAGTCCATTACATTACATTACATTCATTTATTTAGCTGACGCTTTTATCCAAACCAAAGCGACTTACAAGTGGGGAAACAATTCAAGCTCCAGTATAGTGAGAGACCTATGATTAAGTGCTGAGTATTACATCTGTTTTAGAAGTGCAAGCAATAAGTGCAAGTTTTCTTTCAAGACAGAGGCAGGAGGGTAGGTAGAGAAGAACACAGTGGGTGCGAGTAAGGCGTGTTAGGGTGTTAAAGGTTTTAGTTGTTAGGAGAGGAGGTGACCTCGGAAAAGGTGAGTCTTCAAAAGGTTCTCGAAGATAGAGCGGGACACCCTTGCTCTGATTGCAGTTGGTAGCCTGTTCCACCATTGGGGAATCATGAGTGTCTGGACTGAGATTGCCTTGTGTGTAGGGATGGCAATGCCAGATGATGCTCCTTGGAGGAACGCGGTGGGCAAGAAGGAGCATTAACCTGTATTAACGAGTTCAGGTAGATGGGTGTGGACCCAGAAGTCACTCTGTAAGGGAGCATTAGTGACTTGAATTTGATTTGGGTGGTCATGGGTAGTCAGTGGAGGTCGATGAGTAGCGGTGTGACGTGTGCCCTCTTTGGCTGATTGAAAACCAGATGAGTTGCCATATTCTGGACCATCTGTAGGGGTTTCACTGTACATGCTGGGAGACCCCCTAGAAGAGCATTACAGTAGTCAAGCCAAGAGATAACCATGGCCTGTACCAAGAGTTGGGTGGCATACTGAGTCAGGTAAGGCCTGATTTTCCTTATGTTGTAAAGAGCAAAGCAGCATGACTGGGAGACCAAAGCAACCTGGCTGGAGAGGGATAGATGGTCATCAGTCATGACACTCTTAAAGCCTGACTGATTTGTATCAAGGAGGTCATTCCGAGTGAGGAATTCTGAGACCTGTTTGAAAGCCGCCCTTTCGATAACCTTAGATAGAAATGGAAGTAAAGAGACTGGTAGGTCGTTCTCAGCGTGAGCAGGGTTGAGTGAAGGCTTTTTGAGCAGAGGTGTTGTCCGAGCCAGTTTGAACGCGTTTGGAAACGTTCCTGAAGCCAGTGAAGTATTTGTCACATGCCTGACTGCTGGCACAATGGTGGCTGATACAGCTTGGAGGAGGTTGGTGGGAATAGGGTCCAGCAGGCATGTAGTCGGATGGCTACGTGTCAGGAGCTTAGATACCTCACTCTCAGTGAGAAGGGTGAGTGAGGGAGGTGATGCACCCTTAGCCAGGGGAGACTGGTTGTCTCTGGGTGGTTCAGAGAATTGGCTATTGATTGGCCGCCACTTTTCACTTTTTCAGTGAAGAAAGAGGCAAAGGTATCTGCTGAGAGGTTCGTGTCTGGTGGAGGTGGTGGTGGTGGATTGAGTGGTGTATTGAAGGTGGAAAACAATTTCCGAATGTCAGAGGTACTGCTGATCTTATCCTTATAAAAAGCAGTTTTAGGAGCACTGATGCTGGATGAGATATGGAAGATAGGAACGTTCAATAAGCCATGGGATAAGGGGGAATTTGCACACTTTACTAATGGAGCAACATTGAAAAATCCAAAAGAAAACATAGCAGCTCTTTAAAGCTATTCTCTTTTGCTTTAGGAAAGAAGGGCAAAGTATCCAGTATGAACCTGTACCCCCCCCCCCCCCCCCCCCCGATTTTCCTGTTTATAGGGTGTGTTGCGAGCGTTTAAAGGGGAGCTGATCCATATCTATAACAAACGTGAAGGAGCGCTCCTGAACACAGGCCACTTCCAGGAGCTCAGGGCCAGACATAACGTCCTACTTTTGGGGGATTCACTGGGTGACCTTACCATGGCCGACGGAGTCCAAAACCTGGAGAATATTCTGAAGATAGGATACCTCAATGACAAGGTAAAAACACGCATACACACACACACACACAAATTGGAAAACCTCCAGAAGATAGCATATGCTTAACTGAAGAGTTCATGAAGAGAAAGAGAGATAGCACAATGATAAGGTCTAGAAGCACACACATACGGTGCACATGTGCTTGTATACAGAGAACAGCATCAACAAGTATACTTCACAGCACACATACAAAATTTGTATTTACACATCGTAAGAGATACAACACAGACTGGGATAGAATGCTTCCGCCAGAAGCCTCACACACGCACATATACGCACACGCTCACAGTTGCCATCTCTCCCTGTCTCAGGTGGAGGAGAGGAAGCAGTCCTACCTGAACACCTACGACATTGTCCTGGTGAAAGACGAGACCTTGGACGTACCCAACGCCATCCTGTCTTACATCACCGGCAGCCAGTGACCCTTTAACCCCCAGCACATCTGGACATACAATCAGAGACAACAGCTGCATTTGCAGGTCCATGTATAGCAAACTGCTGTCAACAGAACAAAAAGGCAGAACCCCCGCATTCATCATGAAAAGGCTGGGTTTAGTGGAACATTAGTGTAATAGTCTTTAAACTGTCTGGAAGTTAGCAGCACTATTTGGCTAAGCAGCTGAGAGCACGGGAGGTATGTTCTTTAAATACAATTGAAATTTATCAAAACAATCAAAATGGCTAATTCGGTAACTCTCCCCTCTGCATGAGCGATTGCATAGATGGCTATTCAACGTCCCATCTTGTCAGCTGGATTTCCAGCTCCTCCCAGTTATACAGTGTTATCAGTAAATAGTGTGAAGACCACAGACCAGTATGGTTCCGTCCGTCTGCCTTTTGAGGTGGACGCTGGGCTATATTTAGAGGATAAGCCTCCCAGTGCTGTCTTTTAAAATGGCGATAGTCTAGAATTTGGCAAAACCCAAGCAGTCAGCAACACAAGGGACCAGAGGCGGATCTCAGACACAGCCAGCGACCGGATCTTAAAGCAGAATTGGCAGAATTTCTGTTTACTACTTGTTTTTGTCCTCTCCTTACAGAAGCAGAAGCGCACATACTCAAATCCGTTTTTTCTTTTTCTCGTCCTAGTTACTGATTATGTTCAGTGTTCACTTGAGCTGATGTGAAAGTAAATGCATTTTAAGAGTTTGACAGATGGGGAATTCAAATCAGCATGAGGACTCAGAGAAGACATGATAACCCCGGGTTGTTTTAAGGACTGCTGTACCAGTATTGCTGAAGTGTTAACTAAAGGGAAAACTTGTTATCTGATTGTGTCCACAACTAATCATGTCCACTGTAGCTCTTTGACTTCAATAAAAAAAAAAAATATGGATGTTTTAATTTGCTGTGTGATGGAAGTGTCTGATCCATTTATTTCTATTTATTTCTTCAAACATCAATATTGTTTATCTGGATATGCATGTACATATCTATATCTATCTATCTATCTTTAAAAAAATCAATTAAAAATAAAAAAAACTATATATGTCATAAACAATCAGCCACCATCTATTCAAAATAGTTGTACATGGATGAATAATGGTTGATCTAGATGTATTTATGTGGTTGATGACATTTTTAACAGCTTTACATGCACCAGTTTGTGTTACATGTGGTATGCAAAAAAAAAAAGTATCTAGTCCAGAATCTTCTCCAGCAATACTGCTGACTTAGCTTGAAACCACCTTTCACCTTTAACTCTTCACAGTTGCATAACATTCATCTTAGACAAGTCACAAACTTGAGCAAATACCCTGGTGAAATTTAAGGCAGCTGGGTGTTTGTAAAGACCTGTAGCAAAGATGCCTTGGAGAAATTTGTGGAATCTTTGGACCTTTAACTATTTACTGGCCACTTACACATCAGAACTTGTGTTAGCAAAAGACAGAAAATGGACGAACATTTTTTTTTGGTCCATTATTTTATTATAAAAACATCTACTGGCTTCTTTGGTGCTTAAACATTTTGCAAAGGCACTTAAAACTCTTACAAAACCTCTAGTATTGCACAAAACCCACTCCCCCCTACACTACCCTTCGGTCCTCGTGTCATATTTTCGGATTACATAATACAAATTGGACAGTCAACAATCCCAGGATCCATGCTGTAGTCTAATGAAGTGGCAGTAACTAGCCCGTACGCTTTCTCACACATTTGAAGAACCCCATCTACAAAAAACGTTATCAGTTATCTTGTTAGAAGGTGAATTTTTGAACTGAAATTAAATTTTTGAGCAGAAAAAATATTGTTAAAATAAAAAAACGGAATTCACTGATTAACTAAATTTCAGTTTTTTCCCCTGAACCGATTCGTTTAAAATGAAGCAGAATGCTAACTCTTGCCATACTCTTAATCTGATTGTCTTCATGTTAATCTCTAATTTGACAAGATTGACCAGTTGAGGACACGGATTAAAAATGTGGCACCTGACAATCACATGATTGCAAATATTCTCTAGCATTCCCCATGAATCCTGAACAAGCCCAAATATTGCGAGAAAACCTCCTGCTACTTACTGAACAATATCTGCAAAAAAACATTAATGATTCAGATTACTGCTGGAGACATAAAGCAAATGGAAGGAGAAATTATAATCCTGATTAGAGTGTAGGACACAAGGGAAATATGAGCAGAACATTCAAACAAGGGTTACAGCCATACCTCCTTAAAATAGACTTGCTGTGACATTCTTTCACAGACCTGGGATCAGTAATGATGTGTCTAACATAATGGTTAAGAATGGATTCAAGATATGGACATACTGTCAGTGGTAAAGGGGTGTGTTTGCTTATGGTAATCAAACCCACAGGTATTAAAAAGGGAAGGCTCATAAGACCATAACATGAACTAGAACATTGATAACGGACTTGCTGTTGATTACCCCTGGATTTTGGGAGTGTTCACTGAAGGAACGTCGATCCGCGTGTGGGCTACCTTTGGAGTTGTATCGTGTTTGTGGACCAATTTTCATATGCAATCATAACTAAATTGGAGAGAATAAAGGAAGGTGGGTTGACTTCCCACCAACTTAATTTTATCTTTCAAGACATTTTGTAGATCAGTTATTGCGTGTTAAGTAAAACGTAGTGTGGTTCAAAACTGCGTGAGTTAAATCAGTTTCCCTCCCCCTGGACTCCATTGAGTTTGTATTGTGTTGCTTTGGTTGCTGTCCGTTTCGGTTGGTTTTGTGTGTCTTTTTTTTTGTGTCTCTCTTTCTCACAGTTCATCGTGTGAAGGTGCCTCGTCGTCCTCATCGGTTTTCAGTTTCAGTTCGTCTGCGGTGATCTTGCCGTCTTTGTTACGGTCCTGATTGGTGAACATATCCTTGATGACTGTGTTTTCGTCCACCCCGGGCCTCATGCGTCCCCTGCCCTCTGACACCTGGAGCTTTATGAAGGCGGAGAACTGGAGGAGGGGGAGAAAAAAAAAGAGAGGGAGTAAGAAGTGAGGAGATGTATTTTGTTTGTTGGAACTACTGTTCCATGTGATTAATCACTCTGCTGAAAAAAAGTTGAGAAAGACTGTGTGTGCATGTGTGTGTGTGACTGACCTCCTCCAAAGGGACCTCCTGGTCTTGGTTCATGTCTAATGCTGGGAACAAAGGATCAGGACTGTCTTCCAACCATACAAACAGATAACCTTCAGGAACACCCTTTTGCAGCTCCAATAATTCCAACTGAAAGACCAACACAGCACTACCAGGCACACCAACACCTAGAGAGAGAGAGAGAGAGAGAGAGAGAGGCAAGGTTAAGAGAAGGAGGAAAACAAATGTTAGATAAGAGTTATCAAAAAGAGAGAACGAGAAAGAAGTTCAAAACAAGAAAGGCTAATATCAAAATTCTTTAATAATATTACTTGTCAGTGAAACAAATACATCAATTATTTAAGCAAAAAACTGAGATTCTCTTAGAACACGCCCCTCATCAAAGTTGTCAATGTTTGGAATAAGTTTATTGCCAGTGGGTTTAAAATCACAGTCCAGCTGTGTCTGCCAACATTGAGTACGATTTGGCTGTAACACACACGCACGCGCACACACGCACGCCCACTCATGCGCACGCACACGTGCACACACACACGTGCACACACACACACACACACACGCACACACACACACACACGCACACGCGCACACACACTCGCACACGCACACGCACACACGCACGCACACACACACGCACGCACACACACACACATGCACACCCACAAAAGCACACTCTTTCTCTTCAGTGGGGTTGGTCTTTGACCTGCTCTTCCTCCTACTCCAGGCTCACCTCCATTTTCGCCATGTCCAAAGTGGGGGGGTACAGTAACCACCCTCCTCTCGCCCACACACATGCCCTGCAGTCCCTGGTCCAGCCCCTCTATCACCTGCCCCATGCCCAGTGTGGCCCGTGGAGGTTTGTCATATTGATCCCTGCATCACAACCAGATAAGTTACTAAACGTACACACATGAACATAAACACACACACACACACACACACAGAGGCTTCTCATGAACCAAAACACACTACATTGAGACCAAAACCTTGCACATCATGTACGAAAACGGTATCTAAATTATGAGTCATGGCAAGGCATACTGTAACAACTGCCGTTACACAGGTGAAATTCCATTAGCTAATTTAACACTCCTGTTGCTTTAGCTGTGTGCTTAGGCAACTGAATATTGATGGATCCGGATTCGCTTTCCGTCAGCGGCAGGTTCCCCCTGATCTTGAGGGAGGTTAACGGTGGTTCACACAAATCAACAGACGAAACAATAACTGATCATATTCATAGCAAGTGGCTCAGATCATTTTCTTTTACTGATTTGGACGTAAGACTACAGCGTGTAGCCACGCGCCGTGATCCGAAGAGAGGCCTCCACGTTTTCTGAATAGATTTTATGGAGGGATTTGTACACACACAGAGAGACTAAGCGGTGTGAGTCGTGTTCACTCTCTGCAAGCGGAGTGTGTTTCTTACGCAGTGTGTGTGTGTGTTCAAATGGAGAACAGCTTCAGCTGTGTAGCTGTGTGTATTTCGTATGAGAGGAGTGTTGTGACTGTTTGCGTAAATGTATGCTCTGTATACATAACGTGATAGCTTTTGCAGTCTCCTCCTCATGTTTTGTGTGTGTGTGTGTGGTTTAAGTTTTGTTTGTAGTTTGTGATGCGGCTAAACATAAAGTAGTACTTGTGTGCAGTTGGCATGTTTAGCTGACAGGAGACGCTCACGATGAGTAGAGCAAAGTGCCATCTAGCAGAGAGCAGTTGTAGCGATACTGGATCAGGTCGTTTTCGCCACTCGTCACGTTGCAGGCCTCCGGTTTGTGGGTGACTTTGATATCTACCAGGTCTTGGGGGTTATGGAAGTCGACAATGTGGAGGTCAAAAATTAACACCGCTGAACCAGGGATGAGGTCGCCTGTGCAGGGAGGGAGAGGGAGAGAAAGAGAAAGAGAGAGAGAGAGAAATGTGAAAACACAGAAAGTGTGAGCTTTCTTTCTTAATTGGTTTAGTCTAAAACGCATCCAACTCTGCAATCATAATTTATGAAGGAACTCACTGCTCAGTACCCAAGGGTACATGCAAGTCCCAAAGTCACTGATATGTGGTCGGGGGGGGGGGGGGGGGGCACTAACTAAACTGGTATTAAGACTCATCAGGAGTCTGGTATATCCACTTAACAAGACATTTACCCTCTAATCTCTCCATAAAGAAAACCACCCCCCTCTCACTTTCTCTCTCCTCACCTGTTCCATTCTCTCCATAGGCCAAGTGTGGTGGTATGGTAACGCGGCGTCTCTCTCCGACACACACACCCTGAAGGGCTTTGTCCATTCCGCTGATCACGTAGCCCATGCCAATATAGGTGTTATACGTGCTGTTCCGCGGATAACTGTTGGAAGATGACCAACACAGAGTCAAATATATACTTTTAGGTTCACTGGCCAAGCTGGTCTTAACTCATTGTAGCTTGGTTAAGACGCTGATGAGTGCAGTCTTGTTTTAAAACTGTCATGGGCGAATCTGTCTATAAAAGACTGCTTTGCACGGCCGAAGATTCAGTTTTCAAAACTTGAGTCGGTAAATAGGTAAGGAAGGAACGATTTTAACTCTGATGCAATGCTACGAGGAAAATGCTAAAGTTTAGCAACCGGCAATGAATGTTCGTTATTCTGATGACCGAGCGCACCCGTCGCTAATTTCTGACCTGGAGTCAAATGCGGTTCCGTCCTGGAAAGTGCCGTTGTAGTGGTAGCGAACGTAATCGCCCACCTGGGCTTTCCTGACGCAAGGCTGCGGAATCTCCTGGATCTCCACGGTAACGTCATCTTTTGCGTTGAACAGGTCGACCAAGAGCACGTGGAAAATGAGAGTGGCGTGTGGAGGGATCTTAGTGTCTGTGGAGGTGTCATCAAAGAGGAACGATTTAAAAGCATTTTTATTTCTGCTGTATGATTTAACCCCACTTCTCAATTAGCTAGCCCCGGGATCAATGATTCATAGTATATATAGTACATACACACACACACACACATACATACACACATACACACACAATATGTTCAACATGCTCTTGTCCATCTTAAACAATCACTTCGTTACTTGTGATAGTGCTAAAGGAAGTGCCATTTAAAGAAGTGATCATTACTATTTATCTTCACCAAGTCACAATGAAAATATATCTTGACATGGATTTTGGTCATATCACTCTGCACTACAACTTACACTTTTTTTTTTTCTACCACCACTTTCTTTAAAAAAAATGTATAAAAACATAAGTATTGTCACGTTTACCATATCCCTTGTCCTCATAAGCCAAGAATGGAGGTACGATGATGGACCGCCTCTCTCCAATGCACATACCCAAGAGCCCCTGGTCCAAGCCTTTGATAAGGTATCCCTGCCCCACATAGGTGTCATACGTCATGTTCGTAGAATAGCTGTGAAGGCCAGTTAAAAATACACAAAAAGATTTCTTTGTGAGGCAAAGGAATGGGAATTCGTTTATTATTATTACTATTATTATTATTATTATTATTGTTGTTGTTGTTGTTCTTGTTCCAAAGCCACTGTTCACCCACTCATCTGCCCACATTTTGCCTGCCAGTCCAGGGGATTAAAACCTTTTGATCACAAGCCCATTTCTCTAACCATCCATTAGGCCATGACAGAGAGCTGTCATGTAAATCCAAGCTTCGCTGTAACTTTAAAGCCACCATTTCAGTGTTTTGCCACCGGATTTCACTACATGTGCGATACATGAATAGAGTCTGAATACTTATCTATTTTGCAGCAGTGTCTTGAATCTGAGAATGCTCTCAAGTGCAGCAGTGCACCTCATTTCTAAACTGATGTTATATATCCTTCCATACAAATGTAAAGCACAGTGAATACCCATTTAATTCAAACGAAAAAGTTTCAACACAAATTAGTCTTTCTAACACCTGTTTTCTCATTTAAAAAAAAAAAAACTGTCTTGGTTCAACTATGATTTGTTTCAAAGCATGTACCACCTGCAGCATGTTTGCGAGGATGACAAAAATATAAGTAAAAGGGCCATTTTTCTCAGTTCTGAAATTGCAGGTCCTACTCTTTGTCTTTGCAGGACTGTACATTATGTGTATATTATTAGAAAAACAGGTGTTTTCAAACCTTTTAGCCACTTTATGTTTCTATGTTCCTCTCAAAGTGTAGAGCATTCTGACATGGGAAGCTGTGGTCTATAACAACACTATGTCTCAGTGGGAGTTCCCCTGTACTAGATCCAAGGTTCCTGATTGACCCACCTGGAGTCAAACAAGGTTCCATTTAGCAAGGTTCCATTGAAGTGGTATCTGATGAAGTCTGAAGGTTCCACTGTCCGCTTGCATATTTCTGGTTTATGAAGCGTACGTATCTGAACCTTATCCTCCAGATTCCACAAGTCCAACAAGACAACATCAAACACAAGCGTTGTGTCTGGGGGAATCACCGTGCCTTTGAACAAAGGGAAAAACAGTCTGAAAATACATAATAGTTAGCTTTGCTCATTCTGTTCAATCTGTCTTTCTTTTTGGATCGGTAACATAAGAGAGACTAGATCTAAATTCAAAGGGTTTGTTTCATGAGTTGCTTATACATGAATGGGTGCTTTAAATGAACTAATTCTTCAAAGGAATCATGACCCATAACGTTTTTGGTTGTTACCTGCTCCTAGAACTCCGTAAGCGAGGTGAGGAGGGATAGTGATCTTTCTGCGTTCGTTCACGCACATGCCTTGAACACCTTTGTCCAAGCCAGGGATCACTCTACTGTCTACCCCCACCTGACCCACAAATGGAGTTCCTTTATCTACACTGAGAGAGAGAGAGAGAGAGAGAGAGAGAGAGAGAGAGAGAGAGATGGGACTTTTATAACAACACACATCGGATGATTGGAGTTTGCGGGCACCGTGTGGGCAGCGTTTGTTATGAGAAGCGCTCTGTGTTGATCAGCTATGTGTTTTAAAGCGGATTTAACGGTAAACATTTGAGTAGGGGTGCATCTTTATTTCGCCGATTTTGAGTGCGTCACACCAAAAGGAATCTTTCTCTTGTTTAGCAATGTCAACTTGTTTAATAATGTTAACGCACTTGCGGTTAAAACTATAAATTGTCATGACGGCCAGAACGTTCCAAAGCCTCGCCGTCTGTTATCGCTTAGAACACAAAATGTATGCGTGGCAGTGTTGAAACAGACGATTTTTGATAACTGCCTGTCAGCAGACGTACATTCGGCAGGTCCTTTCTCTCTCTCCGCCATGGTGAAACAACTCGTTATCACACTGCCCCCAAACCTGGCGTAAAAACTGAAAAACTTTTCACTGTTCTGGAGTATACATGCAAACATGTTTCACTGCGGTACAGGTCGATTGCGTTCCCCCTTACTGTTCAGATCAGCCGTGTGTTTCACTAGTAGGGTTGAAGAAAATGGGTTGTAGAGTCGAGTGTGTTCAAGTGGCGAAGTGGCATAAATGTTCAGAACGAACTGGTCCGCAACTTTATTTCACCCAGCTACAATTCGAGGACACATCTACAAATGCAGAAGAGTGCCCACGATTTAACACTGTCTCATATTGGCGTATTACCTCGCAATAAGGTGGACCTAAACAGACCGACAACTCCTCAGCCTGACACGTTTGCAACGAACGAACGGCTGTGTCAGCAAGCAGTCTCTGAAGAAACGGATGATTGAAACTCAAATGGTTTAAATAATTCTGCAGACGAGGGTAAACTTCGGGCATGTCTATTGCTCTTAACCACAAACGCAGTTAATTTTGCATAGCACAGCAAGAGGCGTGATCAAACTTGTCAAGAACACGATAAAAAAAAATCTTTCAAAGAACCGCCCTAATATCTTCAACCCATTGCCGGATTTTTTAAGTGTTTTGCATGAAGTTAAAACTTCATCACTTTGTGGCCTTACCTAGAATCAAACTTTTTTCCGTCTGTAAAAGTCCCGACATAGTTGTACCGCACATAGTCTCCAGTCTGCACCTCTCTTGAACAAAAAGTGGGAACCGAGTACCGTTCTATAATCACATCCCCTAACGGGTTAGAGTTGTATCCCTGGAATAGTCCCGACAAGTATAGGAATGCAACGGTGAATTTTGCCTCCATCTTTCACGACGAAGTTCTGTATGACTTTACTTGTGTCTCTTGTTGAAACATGTAGCGATTTTTTTGGTTCGGAATAAGCTATGGCTTTCTGCTCCTTCTTATTTGTAAATTGATGAAGAGGAGAAATCAAAGGGTTATGCTCTGCTCACTTCAGGACGCGAGAGAGGAGGGGGGCGGTGGAATACGTAGTGTCATTATGTCATTACGCTCCCCCTCCTTTGGAGAGCCCTGCAAACGCAACTCAAAGGCAGCGGTTTTTACCCACAGCCGGTCATTTTTTTAAACCTTTTTTCGTTCTTTCTTTGTCACGAAGCGTTTAAATACAGAATGTTTCAAATTCGTTTGTTAACCCGTACGTCAAGTTCTAATGAAGGCGACAATCAATGCACGTCTTGGTTTTCGCTGCTAGGTATGAGGACACATGCCTGTCTCCAGCGCCTACCACGTCGTATTCCACGTCTCTTCCAGGTCCTAGGTCTCACCATGTACCTAAGCTGGATCAGTAGACGGTACCAAAATCGGAGGAGGTGCATGTATCTTCACAACTAGTGTCAGGCCTTCTAACCATTGCTGATCTTCATACAGATTTCTTTGTAATTCTTTGATACTTCCGTGATACTTTTGTACCCTTTCTGCTCCCCTCTAGTGTCACGTGTACAGTATGTAGTTTGTAATCCAGCTTTTTGTCTTTCTGTTGTCAGTACCAACAGTCATGGTTGTTGCTTCTTTTTACAATGCATTTGAATTCATCAGGGTTTCCAACGTTCCCATCACAGCCTGAAGTTGGGTTATATCTTGTTACTGGTTTATTTGTTGCTTGCAAAGCATCTGTGATTATCTTGTTTGTGAAATGTCTAAGATTCTGGCACTCTTTGATTTATAGATTTCTTGGGCCATGAGTGAAAATTAAGTGTCACAGGCCACGTTATGCTTCCAGCATCTGGCTGATGGAAGTTCTTTGTTCTGACTGACTGTTAGTATCTGAACAAAAAGGTGTCAAGCCAGAGCATGATCTGCCGTCTGCTGACAATTGTAACCATAGCTGAGCAGTAGGGTCGCGACGTGTAGATGTAGGTTTAACTATAATTTCAGTATCACTGCTGTGTAACTCAAGTTGCTTCTCAGTAGTGATGCTGCTCTGTTGACCAAATAACGGGGTAGCTTTATCGTTTCGTTTTCCAAGACAATGTGTGAACCAGTTAAGTCCTGTATTCTCTGTCGGTTGGTTGGAATCGGGCCAAATAACTTATTCAATAACTCATTAACCCGTTGATTCCATCTGCAGCACAAGTACTCGCACTTTCAGTTCAATGTACTCTCTTGTAAAATTCCACTTGCTCGATCGAAGTGAAACTTGCAGTGCAGGGGAGATTTCGTTGTTTGTTTGTTTTTATCATGAGCAGTTAAGTAAAGGTGAAAAACTGGTGTCAGCTTCCATGTGCCATTGAAACATGTTTTCCGACAGACATTTTGAAATATGTTTCTTGGTGTCATAAATATAAGCACAGGTAGCCTATATGAAACATAGGTATAAGAGAGAGAAAGAGACGCACACGGTTCTCACTTCCCTTAAGCAGACTTGCAGTCAAACAAGTTTCAGTGTTTGTTTAATGTTTTTGTTGTTGTTGTCGTAATTGTTGTTGTTTGTTCGTACGTTTATATCAGGGGTCTCAAACTCCGGTCCTGGAGGGCCGGGGTCCTGCTGTTTTTCTTGTAGACCAACTAAATAGAATCTCTGATTGGCTGAAGAGTGTCCACACCTGTTTTCAAGGTGAAAATCAACAGGTAACCAAGAGGTGAAAACAAAAATCAGCAGGACCCCGGCCCTCCAGGACCAGAGTTTGAGACCCCTGGTTTATATGTTTTTTGTTGTTTTTTTTTGTTTTGTTTTGTTTTTTGTTTGTTTTACACTCATATGTTTCTTCACTTTCAGGACTTATTGTAGATCAAAACAATAAAGCTGTTTCTTACAGGGGCAACTGCAACGTGATGATCCATAATCAGTCTTTTGGGACAATTGGCTAATTATGTTACCTGTTTTATGTTGTACCCATTTTAAGAGGTATTTTTGCATTTGATTCAGAACTAGTATTTGAAGCCAAGTGTTACATAAATACCAGTATTTTATCTAGTTCGTAATAAACAATTGTTAGAACACACTGTTTGGCAAACTAACTCATAGCTTTTAATTAACCGCAGACATCACATCAGTCATAGAGCAGCTTCACTGTAGCAAGTAACTTTTGCCATGTAGCTTGTAGAGAGGCTACATTTCTCAGGAGGATAGCTCTCCTGTAACTCAGCTCTGTATCTTTTTAGAGTAACTGGTAGTTAGTTTGCTTTATGTTTTATGTAGAGTGCCCAAGACTGCAAAAGACAAACATACTTCCATGGACTTAAGGAGATAGTGAATGCATTTGCAGAAAAAAACGCTTTTAATTTCAACACATCACAATTAGGGAAGAAGAATCCAGGAACAAAACAAGCTTAAGATTTCTCAAAGCTTACAGACTTCACGTAAGGACTGCCATATATGTCAGGTAAAGACAATTAAACACAAACTAAAAGGACAAAGCCAAGAGTATTTATACAAACCAAGAACAGGACACAGGTGCAACTAATGGTAGAATAACCAGGTGAAGTAAGGGAAACCAGGAAGTGACTAAAAACCTTTCATAAAAGTACATAGGGAGAGAACCAGGACGCAAAAATTATCTGGATGCTTGTGGCAGGCTGCTGGTACAGTTGTGGGAAGCCAGTTTGACGAAAAAAATGTTAAATATTTTTTTTTTTGCGGGAAAACCACGCATGCTGCGTGAATCACATGTGAAAGTATGTACTCAATTTCATTTCATTTTCATTTCATTTTATTTCTTTTGCTTTTCTTGTAATTCGAATTCCTTTCCAATGAAATGGTTTAAGAAAATTCATTTGGCAGTGAATATAGCATGGATACAATATATTACAAAACAGATTCTAATATGTTCTTTCCATTTTTAGAGATATATACTGTCTTAGTAGGCTGTCACACTCTTAAGCTCGTTTACTGCCAGACAGCATTCATGCGTTCTTGTGGTCAGCGTGAAGCATGTGAGAAATGTTTGAAGTTGCTTATAAGAAGAGAGAGAGAGAGGAGATTGATACAGAGGAGAGGAGGGTAAATTTCAGGTAAAAAGGCCTCACTATGTACAGGGGTTTACGGTTAATAAAGCAAAAGGATATTTAAAGGCAGAGGTGTGAAACACTGTCCTCATTGGTGACGATGGAATTGGTCAAGCCATTTTGCATGCTGTTTCTTGTCACCTTTTTAGTGAAAGGTAAGTTCATAATCTCTTCTAAATCACCTGTTTATTTACATTGTACTTACCTGGATAGTTTGTAAAAACTTATCGGGGGGGAAAAAAAGTCGTTTCACATCTCAACATGTTATGCGATATCACTTATATTATAAATAGCTTTGATTTTTGTGCAGTTTGCCTGCTTGTTAGGAAACCTGATACAGCTCTGTTATTCAGATATTAAACATAAGGGGTCAGACCACATTATAGAATGTCTGATGGTTAACTGTCTAACATGTCAGTTAATCAGAAAGCATACCCATATCAAAATGACAGACAGGTTTTTTTTTTTTTACCAGTGCATGTTTTTTGTTGCATGCGCAGATGATTAAGAAACACATTCACACTGTACTAGACGTATTTACAAAGGGAAGTTCAAAGTCTTAACTTTTTTGTCAAAGTGTAATCCTCCGTTACAACCCCACCCCATCCGCACCCCAACCCCTCCCTGTACAAGCAAATACAATATAGGTAAATTAAAACCAAGCAGAAGAAACAGATGCAAATGGTTGCAATCTAAAATAAAAAGGCATTTGAAAGAAAAAAGGGAGATGAAATGAAACAAGGGAAACTTTTTGTACATATTTACATTTGTATCAGTCTATTTATTTGTTTATTTATTATTCATTCTTTGGATATTGATATGATGGCTTACAGTATTTATCTATTGCCTGTTTGTGAATTCATACTGGATAGTGTTGGATTTTTTTGTGATTTTACAAGTAAACGAACCGGAGCAAAAAGCGCGTTTGGAGAAAAGCTTTATTTGGTGGTGGTGGAACCCGGCAGCAAGTCCGCTTGCGCCGCAGCTTAACTCAGAGAACTGTTACCGTGATCGGCCTTTTATACCATGAAGCAAACAGACAACAGGTGTACAACGTGGCTTGATGCAAATCAGAATCTGGGTGTTAATGCTAAATTCCCCTTTTGTCTGTGATGGCTGCCATTCGCCCATTACCGGTTGTATTTTGCCTTAATCAATTGCTCTTGGCTCCAACAGTAACGCAGCGCCAAAGGTGTGAAGCTTTCTTTGTATCTATGGTAATAAGACCATCAAGTTAGACAGTTCTCCTATCAGTTCTCCTATCATGTCTGTTCAGATGTCACTATAATCTTACAATAGCTTATTTATTTGTTTATTGATCTTATTGAGACCATTCCTATTCAACACCCTTTTGTGTATTTTTTTTAAATCACTTTAATAAATGCTGACTACTTCTTTCTTTCTTTCTATATATCACTGGTCTGTCTGTTTTAACCCTTCTAAAGCAAACATGGAGTGTACATGTAGAGCTAACTGAATCTGGAGCAGAGTATTAATATTAAAGACTTACTCTAAGATTATTGATTATCTGTGGACATTTGGACTTGCTTTTAGCCTATGTCCACACCCACATACAGAAGAGCAGTATAACAGGCATCACATACACACACCACTGTGTTATTGTTATTGTTACAAAAACATTATATAGTACAGAAAAACTGTCTTGTTTTCTGTGATGTATGCATTGAGAGTACGGTGATTTGCAGAGGGGTTGCTAATACTAACTATTACTTTAAGATATTCAAAGATTGTAAAGTTAATGTTCGGATTCACAATTCAGACAAATACGTTAATGGCTAGATACAATCTAAAATACATTTTTATGAGAGGAAACGGTCAAAGGTGAGATAAGAAATTGTTTTCCTTTAAAATGTATAAGCAGGCTTACTCATAAATAAAATTTCAAAGTAGTTTTCAGTAGGGATGTCCCGATCCGATCTCAAAGATCGGCCGATCAAGGCATTTTTTACTGATTGGTATCGGCTTTATTGAGCACGACTCAATCCCGATCCTTTGTTTTATGTCAGCTGTCACACAGTGTGCAATAGTTAGAGCTGTACGAATACTGGAGTCCAACTGAGTTCACTCCAATCCTCTGTGAGAAGGATGATTAGGCGGAGATTGGGGTTTAGTGCAATCCACCCTTTATTATAAGTTCAATTGACAATTGAATTGGAGTACGATAGGCGGATGGGTGTGTGGGTGTGGTATTTCTACAAGGAAACACATAGGAATATAGACATTACAAATACGGTACACATTTCTAATATGAGCCGCTAGATGGCGTCAAACTATAACAAATGAACTTTCTGGCTCAGGATGAGTCAGCAAGAACTGCATCGTAAACATCGTAGATAGTCACTCAGAGAAATATCAACATAATCTACTAAATTATAAAGAACAATTATGTACAATGGCAAACATTTATATGGGCAAGAAGAACAACGTCGTTCACGGAGTTAGACTTACTTATGCATTCTATCGCAATGCACATATTGCCGCGTGATTAACATTCCCATTAATACCGTAAGAAAGACTTCGCGGCAGTTCAACCCAAAAACAATATGCAACAGACTCACACAAATTAACTGTAAGTCTCTTACTTCTTATTTACGCACACAAAGTTGGTGGAGAAATGAACTGCCGAACTACACATCACCGAAAACCGAACTTGAAAAAAAACAGTGCAAAAACCTGGGAGGAGGGTTTCGCAATGACGCAACACACGTCATCGCCCCAACTATCCCAATGCTAAGGGAGTTTTGCACAGCCGCCCCCAAATTCGTGAAGCGAATTTGAGCACACAAAAGTCCCTGTTAAGGGGGTCTGCTGTGAGGAGTGTCCTTGGGTATCTGTGGCAGCCTGACTAGCTTAGCCACAGGTCGGGTGTAGATGCTGTCTTTGACTTGAATGTCCACTGCTCTGATCCTGCCATCGCTACTAGGGGTGACAGCAATGTCTTTGCCAATGGGCCACATGGCCCTGGGTAACTGTAGGTCAACTATCATGACAACTTGGCCCACGTCAATGTCTTTAGTATCCCTTTGCCATTTCCTGCGTAGCTGCAGATCTGGTAGGTACCTTCTTGTGAAGTTACTCCAGAACTGGTCTGCGAGGACCTGACTGTGTCTCCATCGACGGCGTCCCAGCAGTTCTCTGGATCCATACACGGCCTGAGGTAAAGAGGCATCTCGCCGCCCCATCAGTAGGATGTTTGGCGTGATAGGGTCGAGATCAGCAATGTCAGAAGAGGCATACCCCAATGGCTTTGAATTAAGTATGCCCTCAACCTCTGTGAGGATGGTGAGAAGAACTTCCTCTGGTACTGACTGGTCCTTTAGAACCACCTGGAGGGATGCCTTGATGGACCGTATCTCTCTCTCCCAGACTCCCCCAAAGTGAGGTGCCTGGGGTGGATTGAAGTGAAACTGTATGCAGTGCTTCCCTAACTGCTCCTTCAGGGAAGGTTCAAGGGCTGCAAAGGCTTCCCGAAGTTCCCTTTCTCCCCCATGAAAGTTGGTGCCATGGTCAGCTATTAACTCGAATGGCTTACCGCGGCGGGCGATGAAACGCCGCAGGGCCATAAGGAAGGAGTCAGTATCCATATGGTGAAGGAGATCTAGGTGTACACACCTGGTGGTCAGACATTTAAATAGGATACCCCATTGTTTCTCCAGCCGTCTTCCTATTTTCACGGAGTAAGGTCCAAAGCAGTCCACTCCTGTAGACCAAAAGGGGGGCTGCTTCAGGCGGAGTCTTGATGGAGGCAAGCCGGCCATTTTTGGGATGATAGGTTTACTGCGCCATTTCCGGCATTCTAAGCAGCGGATCTGATGCTGTCTGATGGCTTGACGACCTCTGAGAATCCAGTAGTTTCGTCTCATCTCGGTGAAGACACGATCTGGACCAGGGTGGAGTAGACGTTCATCGTAATCACGAATGAGGAGCTTTGTAATCGGGTGGTGAGGGGCTAGGACCACTGGGTGTAGTGCATCTTCCTCTAAGACGTCAGCAGCTCTCCGAAGACGACCGCCTACTCTAATCAAACCCAGAGTCTCATCATATTCCGGGGAAAGGGTCAGTAGTCTACTAGTAGATCTGACAGTGTTTCTGGCTTTAAGGTCACTGAGGTCATCAGGGAAGCTGTCAGTCTGGGCTTTCTGTAGAAGGATAAGCTCGGTGTCCAGTCGGGCTGTAGCTGACATGGGAGAGGCAGCCGCCCCGTGCCGGGAGGTATACGTGGCTTGTATGAGGTCATTCCATGAGGTATACTGGGTGGCATCTGGAATGGTAGATTGGTTGGTCACCTGTCCACAGAAAGCAGAACGTCGTACCTCACTAGGGTCATCATAATTGAAGGTCGGCTTGGTTGGCCAGTGGTCTGGAGGCTGATACAGAAATTCTGGACCTCGGTTCCATCTGCTGGGCTGTGACAACTCCAGCAGGGTTTTCCCTCGGGTGATATCATCAGCCGGATTCCTATCAGAGTCCACGTAGCGCCATGAGTGTGTGTCGGTCAGGTCCTGGATCTCCGCAATCCGAGTTCCAACAAACACTTTATACTTGCAGGACTCTGACTGGATCCAGGTAAGGACTGCGGTTGAATCCGTCCACATCCAGGTCTGCTGAAGAGGCAGGGTGAGCTCAGTGGTGAGTACCTTAGCTAGCTGTGCTCCTGCTAGAGCAGCACTGAGTTCTAATCGAGGCATGGAGAGCTGTTTCTTTGGCGCCACACGTGACCTGGCCATGACAAAGGATACATGTGGGTGTCCATTGCTGCTCTCAACTCGTAAATAGGCCACTGCACCATATGCTTGCTCAGAGGAGTCACAAAAGATGTGCAGGTCAGCAGTGAATGCTGCAGAGTCCAGCCAGACAGGGATATACCATCTAGGCATGGTGACCTTTGGTCCCAGGTTTGCCAGGTCCGCAATGAGTCACCAGTAATGGGGTCATCCCAGTCTCGCTCCCCTTTCCACAGCGCCTGCATCAGCACTTTAGCCCGCGTTGTAAAGGGGACAATGTACCCCAGGGGGTCATACTGTGTAGCCAGAACCCGGTATATATTCCGCAGGGTCACTTTGGTGTAGGAGACGGGCCGGTGTTTATACCCTAAGGTGTCAGAAGGGCAGTGCCACCGAAGGCCCAGTGTGGATTCTTGCGGGTCTTGTTTATTGAAGGACAACCACATCTCACTGGCTTCAGATCTGGCTTCAGGTGGAAGATGAACAATTACCTGTGGATCATTACAGGCCCACTGTCTTATCTCGAAGCCCCCAGCACTGAGTACGGCTCGCATTTTCTCAATGAGGAGTTTGGCTTGAAGTGAAGAGTCAAGGGACTGCAGACAGTTGTCCACATAGAGGGCTCGCTGTATAGAGTGTTCCACCTCCTCATTCCCTTCAACGTGATCCTTCGCATGTCGCTGCAGGGCATAAACTGCGCAACACGGGCTGCATGTAGTTCCGAATGGTAGTACACGCCATTCGTACACATCAGGGGGGCGTCTATTGTCCATGTCTCTCCATAAGAAACGGAGAAGTGGTTGATCGGTAGGGAGGAGGCGTACCTGATGGAACATTGCTTTGATATCACCGCTGATTGCTATACGGTGTTCTCGAAAATGGAGCAGTACACCCAAGAGGGAAGGACTCGTGGGACCTGGCAGCAGGTGTTCGTTAAGTGACATTTGCTGGTACTGATATGAGCAATTAAACACCACTCTGGCTTTGTTGTTGTGGTGAACAAGGTGGTGTGGGATATACCAGGATTCTGTCGATCTGCTCACTTCTTCAGGTGTGAGCCTTACAACATAACCAGCTTGCATCAGTTTGTCTATTTCTTGCTTGTATACCTGTGCCAGCTCAGGGGTGCTCCGCAGGCGTCTTTCAGTGGCCCGCAGAGGTGGCATCACAACTTCTGGTGCCACCTGGAATTTTGGGGATTCTTTCTTCCGAAGTAATGGAGTTGCGTAGCGTGGAACTCCATCTATGATAACACGGACGGTCTGAGCCTCCAGAATATCGAGAGCCACTTGGTCTTGTTTAGAACGTGTCACTTCTTTCTCCGGCCGGAAAGGCAGCACGTCCAGTTGCCAGAGCCTCTCTACATTTCGATAGAGCTCTCGTGATGGCGACAGGATAGAGGTGTGGAGGCAGGTGCTCACCTTAGTCTGAGGTTGAATGCAATTGGCAGGGCCCTGAATGGTCCAGCCCAGAGCGGTGCACACAGCCACAGGGCCTCCCGGTGCTCCCATTTTCACTGGACAGGTGGGCATTATCAAGTGTGGGTGGTCAGACCCAATCAGCAGCAGTGGGTGGACTGCCTTGAATGCTTGGACTGGGATTCTGGCCAGGTGAGCGTATCTCTGTTTGAGCACTTCAGCTGGGCAGGACTGTTCGGCCAGATTCAGTTCGTCTGCAGTGAAGACACTAGTGATTCTGAACCTTTTCCGCAGATTGGTCATGGGAGACACGTCAAAGGATACCGCTGCGCCTTTAAGTTGAATGACATCCTGTCGAATGGTCCTGAGATTGAGGAGCTCTGGTTCTTGTTCGAGGCCAAGGTGTCTGGCTGCTGTTGAGAGAAGGATGGTCCTCTCGGCGCCATCGTCCAGGATGGCATAGGTATCCAGTGTTCTCCTTCCATTCCGTAATCGGACTCGGACAACCTTCAACAACACCCTACCAGAGTGACTAGCTTGATCTATATATACTTTAGCAGCAGATGTGCTGACTGTGAGGACACTGGGATGCAACCTACATGCTACGTCGTGCAGGACCGGCAGATGCAGTTCACCACAGGAGGAGCAGGGTCTTTTCAGGGTGCATTTATCTGGCTGGTGATTGCGTCCACATCTCCAGCATCTCCCTTTATCTTTGATCCATGCTGTTCGCTGCGGCACACTCAATTTTTCGAACTGAGGGCATGCATTCAGATAATGTTCTTGGGTGCCACAGTAGGGACAGAATGGTTTAAAACATTCTCTGTTCCGTGGTCGAAAGGAGGATGGACTCCCTGAGGATGGAGGAGGAGGATCAGGAGCGTTCACCGGCGTTCTCTGGTCGGCACCATGGTAAACATTTGCAGGTTTGGACTTATGGGCTGGGCCTGTCTTACGCTCTCTTTTCTCTGTAGACGTTCTGTCTTGGAGATAATGCTCAATAGCTCGCTGTGACACTTGTAGTGCTTGAGATTTTCTCTCTAGCCAGTCAGCGAGATCTGGCAGTGTGTAGGTACGCCCCGTGCCACTCTGTATTATCCCCCTGTTGAGACAGTGCTCTGCAAAGCTATCCCTGTAATTGGGTGGCAGTTTAGAGAGCAGTCTGTCTACGTGGGATCCGCAGCATAGTTCTGTGCCTCCCGCACCTTCTAAGGTGCTCAACATGCCCACCAGTGTTCTGACGGCTATAGCAAAGTCCTCGAAGTCTTGTGAATCCCCAAATTTTACAGCTGGAGCATTCAATATAGCACTCAGTTCACTCTCCACCAGTTGCCTAGGCTGGCTGTATCTCTGCTGTAAGGCATGCATGGCCCGGGTGTATGGCAATGGGTCGTGGATGTATCTCTTTGCTATCTGATAAGCACTGGGTAACTTGAGATGATCCAGAAGGACTTGGTATTTATAGTCCTCTGTTAGGTGCCGATGGGGGCCCAATACACTATCCAGTCCCTTCTTTAATAAAGCAAAGTCGCTCTCCTTGCCTGAGCTGAAGGTTACAAGCTTAGGCTTTGGGATCCCGAAAGATGAAGCGATAGCCATCTCCATCATACTGGGAACCTGGTGATCGGGAAACATGGAGACTGGAGGAGGTGCAGGATGGAATGAAGGTTGGAACCCATATGGGAAACGGGGTGGGTCCCATGAGCGTGTTGCAGGCTGTGGAGCAGTCGGCAGCACTGGTTGTGGTGCAGGCTGTGGCGCAGGTGGCAGCACTGGCTGGGGTACAGGCTGTGGTGCAGGCGGCAGCACTGGTTGTGGCGCAGGCAGCAGCACTGGTTGTGGCGCAGGTGGCAGCACTGGCTGGGGTACAGGCTGTGGCGCAGGCGGCAGCACTGGCTGGGGTACAGGCTGTGGCGCAGTACTAGGAGAGGTGTTGTGTCCCAACCCGACTGGCTGCAGCGTAGGAGATGTGCTGGGCATCCCAGGTAACGGATGTGAAACGGGGTGGGTGTGTAGGAGATACTATGTTCTTTGGAGAGGTGGTGGATAGGTCGGATTAGGGTCATGAGGATGATGAGGAAAGTCTAACTCCTCCCTTTGGTAGTATCTCCTCTGCGGCCGGCGAGGAGTGCCAGCCATCAAGGCTTCCAGTTCAGTCATTTGTTGCCAAAGTCGTAGCCACTGGTCCTCTATACACTGGTGGCGGAGGTCCTCCATATACTGATTATGGCCATATGCACTGGGAACCCTTTCATCTTGGAGATAACCCTCGCTTCGACATAATCCTCCAGATGTCCAGGAACACGCTGGCTCCGCCGGGGACGGGGATCACGCTGCTCTTGTCCCTCTTCGTAATCTCTGGAAGTTGCCATGAGTGCCTCAGTTGGATCCGGCTCGAAGGACCACAATTGTGCAATAGTTAGAGCTGTACGAATACTGGAGTCCAACTGAGTTCACTCCAATCCTCTGTGAGAAGGATGATTAGGCGGAGATTGGGGTTTAGTGCAATCCACCCTTTATTATAAGTTCAACTGACAATTGAATTGGAGTACGATAGGCGTATGGGTGTGTGGGTGTGGTATTTCTACAAGGAAACACATAGGAATAAAGACATTACAAATACGGTACACATTTCTAATATGAGCCGCTAGATGGCGTCAAACTATAACAAATGAACTTTCTGGCTCAGGATGAGTCAGCAAGAACTGCATCGTAAACATCGTAGATAGTCACTCAGAGAAATATCAACATAATCTACTAAATTATAAAGAACGATTATATACAATGGCAAACATTTATATGGGCAAGAAGAACAACGTCGTTCACGGAGTTAGACTTACTTATGCATTCTATCGCAATGCACATATTGCCGCGTGATTAACATTCCCATTAATACCGTAAGAAAGACTTCGCGGCAGTTCAACCCAAAAACAATATGCAACACACTCACACAAATGAACTGTAAGTCTCTTACTTCTTATTTACGCACACAAAGTTGGTGGAGAAATGAACTGCCGAACTACACATCACCGAAAACCGAACTTGAAAAAAAACAGTGCAAAAACCTGGGAGGAGGGTTTCGCAATGACGCAACACACGTCATCGCCCCAACTATCCCAATGCTAAGGGAGTTTTGCACACACAGGCTTCATAAACGGAGAGCATAATTTGTGGCAGGATGTCTGCAGTGTGGAAATATTTTAAATTGGGAAACGAAAGCAGTCCAGCAGCCACTTGTAATGTTTGTTCTGCCAGCATTTCGTTAAAAGCTGCGTTCAGTAGGCTAGTACCGCTTTGATATGACACTTAAAAAATAAACACTCAATGGAATATAGTGAGCTCACTCAGGCCCTGTTTACACCTTGCATTAAGATCCGATTTTGGTGATCTGATCACAAGTGGGCAGCTCAAAAGCACAGGTGTAAACGCAATCAATGCGCATTGCGGTCACTCAGACCACATTCTTATAGCAGTGTAAACGCGAATGCGCACTCGACCACACTGAACGACCACCTAATCAACTGAAATCCTCTGCTTATGCGGAAGCACGGACTCAGTCGCGTATGTAGGCTACACATTTGCTCGCCAATGGCATCATATTAAAGTGCGACAACAGACGACAACAACAGGCAAAATGGATATAGTTTTGATTTCTTCTTCTTCTTCTTCTTTTAATTTCCGACAGTCTTGACACGGGGAGTGCATTGATACCTCCCGCCGATTAAAAACAACAAAGTTTAATGTGAAAAAGCTTAACCTGGCTTAATGTTCCAAAACTGCGATAAATGATCACCAAATTTCTTTTGGACATCTCTTGTTAGAAACGCCTCCTCTTGTCAAAAAATCACAGTCGAAATCCTAGGAGAATGGTCGTTATCTCACATTAAGTGTTTTCCTCTCCACTGACGCCCATTATAAGGAAACAGCTTAACGTGCCTTAATGTCCAAAAACAGCGATCAGTGATCACCATATTAGTCTGACATCTCACATGTTATATGCACTATATCTAAATTAAAAAAGCAAAAGTGAAATTCAATGAAAGGGGTAAGGTGTTGGAAATGATTTACGTGTTTATTAGCATATAGCTCGGGGAAGTGAGATCCGATCTCAAGTGGTCATTCGAGACACGGATTCTAAAGCCAGATGTAAACCGACGTACTTAGAGCTGTCCACTTGTGATCGATCACCAAAATCGGATCTTAATGCAAGGTGTAAACAGGGCCTCAGGTAACTCAGGCAAAGGCTGCTCCGAAGCAACACACATTGCAGGATGTACATGTAAAAGGAGAAAGAAATTTCCTCGGGACAGCGACAAGGCAAAAAACATTGCTGAGTAACTAATTGCTTATGACCAGCCCATCTCTGTGAATATAAAGGTGCGAATATAAAGGTGCTTTCAAATTCGGCAAACTGAGGCGAGTGTTCTAGGCGAATGGCCTTTGTTTCAACTTTAAAGTTTGAACGTTTTTTAGGTCAGCATACTCTGACGACATTGATCCTCAAGGCTACTAACAACAACCAAGGTATCATTTCAAAATTGAAACACCATACGCTTTAGCTGTCCCTAGTGGAAATTCCAGTTGAAAAACCAGTAGCTAGTCTATTGGGATGAACTGGTCTCTATTGGTCTGTACTGGTTTCAATGGCTTAACTAACGCTAAGGATTGACAGCGATAGCATACAAAAAGAGGCTTTCAGAAAAAGTATAAACGAAATTGACAGACAAGATAACCACTTGAATTACTGTACCAAGATTAAATAAAATCAAACACTTACGAATATTTTGTGGTATAATTCCCATCTGGGCACACATCTCTTTTAGTCTAGCGTCCATGTTTATTCGCCGAGAACTACCTCCTTAGACCGTTTGTCTGCGTTCACAGACGTTCGCAGTGAACTCAAAGCAAACGAAAAACTGTTTGAAAATGTTTGAGAATATTTGCCTTTCTTTGCTAATTTAACGTACCTCAAGTTTTCTCTTTTTTGGAGCTTTTGGAGCCATGGTACGCCCTACCCTCTCGAAACTACATTTCAGACACTGCCCTACCGGAGCTTTACAACAAGGTTTACTTTGTTATTTAGTAGAAAAAAAGATAAATAAAAGGAAACAAGAAAGAAAAGAAAAAAAAAGAATGAAATGTGCACTGTGCAACTGTATTATCTAGGAAAATACAAATATGGGATCGGGACTCAGTATCGGCAGATACTCAATATTAAATGACTCGGATCGGGGGCAAAAAACTTGATCGGGACATCCCTACTTTTCAGCTATGTATTGCTTGTGTAAAAACTATTTGTTAGAACAAAAAGACATGACATTTCATGCTTAAAACTGCATTCGACTTATGATGGTCTTTTTTTCAGATACCCACTCGCAGTCTGGTGGTAAGTGGCACACTTAAGTTCAGCTAGCTTTTTCAAGGATAGTGTATCCACTTTAAACCTTCAGTGTGTTTTTCACCGCCTAATATGCTCTTCCTCCTCTCTCCACATCAGTGTGCGGCCTGGCCCCACTAAACACCAGAACAGTGGGGGTCCAGGACACCCCTGCTGGTGCCTGGCCCTGGCAGGTCAGCTTGCACAGATTTGGCAGGCATTTCTGTGGCGGCTCCTTAATCAACAAAGACTGGGTGCTGTCAGCGGCTCATTGCTTTCTAGGGTACTGAATCATCCAGACTGCTGAATGTAACAGAACATTAGCATGATATTGATCACAAACAACATCAAACCAATCATTTGCTTTTTTCTCAGTGTTACAGCTACACAGGTGACCATCTACCTGGGTCGTCAGAGTCAGCAGGGATCCAACCCAAATGAGGTGTCCCGATCTGTCTCTCAGATCATCATTCACCCTGACTATATCTCTATCACCTTTAACAATGACATTGCTTTGCTGCGTCTCTCCTCCTCTGTAAATTTCACTGACTACATCAGACCAGTTTGCCTGGCTGCAGCAGACAGCACCTTCTATAATGGCACTGACAGCTGGATCACAGGTTGGGGAAACGTTGCAGAACATAACGTCATCTGAAATGACATGTAAATTAGATGACAAGACCCTGTGAGGTGACACATAGCATTTGATGTTAACTCGATATTGTTAGTTGGGATCTGATTAATGTTGTCCATTGGGCAAAACTTTCAGAGGACTTATAACCTCTAGGAACATCAAAATACAGAGTGCTATCATTATGTGCAGCATTATTAAAGTGCACAACAGTTACCGAAGCTGTAAAGACGAAGTTCACCTCTTTTCTCTCGTGGGCCAAATTTTTTTTTTTTTCCAGTTGCCTCCTAGTAATTAAATCATCAAAGCAGCGTTTGGACATGTTATTTCAGTAGACCAAAGCTGGCCAATATTTTTGTCGCTTAGTCTTTGACAGTCATTTAGTAGGGTGTGAGTACTGTAATGATAGGGCTTGTGGATCCATTTGCACAGATGCACAGTGTATTATCAAACAAATCCAATGCAGACCAGTTACTTAAGTCCAAAACACAAAACAGAATCAGAAAACCGATAAACCGGGTCAAAGCCATACACAGGACAGACATAAAAAGAAGCACAGGTTTGGTAATGCTTGGCGGGATACTCAGTTTCTCACAAACTAATGCCAGGCAGAAAGTTTAACATATACAGGACATGCTAATTAGTCAATGAGTTAGAGATATGGTTAGAAATCAGGTGGGGAGGAGCTTCACCAGATTGGAAGTGACTGAACCGCAATTTGGCTGGAGGCAGGTGTGACAATGACCAAGTAAAAATTATTTTACATCCTGTTGTATTCATAATTGTAAAACATGCCAACAATCTATGTGTTCTCTCTCTCTCAAAAGAAAAAACACTTACTAAAAACACTACCAACAATGGTCGTATTTAGCCCTGCTTGTCAAAAATGAATAAACGACCACTATCTTTGTGAGCAAATTTTCATTGTGAACTGCCATTGAGTTTAACCCACATGGCAATGTTGCCTATTTACTTTTAGCCCTGATTTGACATGTTCAAAATACACAGACACACTGTCTCAACACATGCTGTATGAGTCAGTTCAGTGGTTTTATACAATATGTGTATATATGTTTTAGATGATTTTGCTCTGTGGAGTCACAGTAAGTGACTGACTTTTATGTGTTTGATCTGTTTCTCCTCAGGCTTCAATCGCACATCTCAGACTTTGCAGGAAGAGCAAATGTCAGTAATGAGAAACAGGCAGTGTAGATGTATCTATGGTGCCAATTACTTTAACATAATCACAGAACAATTCATCTGTGCTAGAAGCAATGGCTCCTGTGTGGTGAGTCTCTTTCTTTTGATATCATTCTGTGTCACACAGTTACGAATATCAGTATCTTCCAAATGCTTTTATTTCTCTTAAGACTGTCACTGTAAACAATTTGTAAAAAATAAAAAAAACACTACATTTCCACTACATTGTTTTTTAGGTCATTAGTAGTCTCTAAAAATGATACTATTGTGTGGCAAGGCACCTTTCTAATATTAAGATACTATGCAACAATATATAAGAACAAGAAATAATACAGCAGGGCAGTACCTCACTGAGCAAACTGAACTAGTTTGTCATTTTTTATCTATGACATTGTCACTACACAGTATGACACAGGAGCTCCAATGGTCAGCAAACAGGGCTCTCGCTGGATACAGTCAGGCATTTTCCTCGGCACTTTCAGTTGTCCTACATTCCCTTCTGTATATACCAGAGTGTCCCAGTACCAAACCTGGATCAATTCTCAGATCACCAACGACCAACCCAGCTTCGTCAGCTTTACCTCCAATGTCACTGCTGGGGATTCGAGTGTGAGCTGCAATACTGTGCCTCCAATCACCACCAATGTAACCACTATCAGCATTGCCACCACTGTCAGCACTGCCCCCACTGTCCATACTACCCCTACTGCCAGCACTGTCAGTATGGCAAACACTGTCAGTACTGCCCCTACTGCCACCAATGTTAGTATGGCAACCACTGTCAGTGCTACCCCTACAGCCACCACTGTCAGTACTGCCACTGCTGCCAGCACTGTCAGTACTGCCTCCTATGCCACCACTGTCAACACTACTCGTACTGCCACCACTGTCAATACTGCCATCACTGTTAGTACTACCTCTACTGCCACCACTGTCAGTATAACCTCTAATGCCTCCACTGCCAGTGCTCCTACTGCTACTGCTGTCAGTAATGCCACAACTGCCAGCATTGTCACTACTACCCCTACAGCCACCATTGTCAGCACTGTCAGTACTACCCCTACTGCTAAAACTGACAGTACTACCCCTACTGCGATGACTGCTGGCGCTGTCAGTACTGCTACCACTGTCAGTGCTATCCCTACAGCCACCACTGTCAGTGCTGCCACTGCTGCCAGCACTGTCAGTGCTACCCCTACTATCACCAATGTCAGTAATGCCACCACTGCCAGTACTGTCAGTACTGCCACCACTGTTAGTACTGCCACCACTGTCAGTACTATACTAACAGCCACTACTGTCAGTACTGCCAACACTGTCAGCACTACCCCTTCTGCCACTACTGTAAACACTACTCCTACTGCCACCACTGCCAGTACTGCCACAACTGCCAGCACTGTAAGTACTGCCACTGCTGCCAGTGCGAACGCTACCGCCACCACTGTCAGCATTACCCCTACTGTCACAGCTGTCGGTCCTGCCCCTACTATCACCAATGTCAGTAATGCCACTACTGCCAGTACTACCCCTACTGCCACCACTGTCAGCCGTGCTCCTACTGCCACCACTGTCAGCCGTACCCCTACTGCCACCACTGTCAGCCGTACCCCTACTGCCAGCACTGTCAGCCATACTCCTACTGCCACAGCTGTCAGCCATACTCCTACTGCCACAGCTGTCAGCCATACTCCTACTGCCACAGCTGTCAGCCATACTCCTACTGCCACAGCTGTCAGCCGTACCCCTACTGCCACCACTGTCAGCCATACTCCTACTGCCACAGCTGTCGGTCCTGCCCCTACTATCACCAATGTCAGTAATGCCACTACTGCCAGTACCACCCCTACTGCCACCACTGTCAGCCGTGCTCCTACTGCCACCACTGTCAGCCGTACCCCTACTGCCAGCACTGTCAGCCGTACCCCTACTGCCAGCACTGTCAGCCATACTCCTACTGCCACCACTGTCAGCCATACTCCTACTGCCACCACTGTCAGCCATACTCCTACTGCCACAGCTGTCAGCCATACTCCTACTGCCACAGCTGTCAGCCATACCCCTACTGCCACCACTGTCAGCCGTGCTCCTACTGCCACCACTGTCAGCCATACTCCTACTGCCACAGCTGTCAGCCATACTCCTACTGCCACAGCTGTCAGCCATACTCCTACTGCCACAGCTGTCAGCCATACTCCTACTGCCACCACTGTCAGCCGTACCCCTACTGCCACCACTGTCAGCCATACTCCTACTGCCACAGCTGTCAGCCATACTCCTACTGCCACCACTGTCAGCAGTACTCCTACTGCCATCACTGTCAGTACTGCCACAACTGCCACAACTGTCAGTACTGCCACCACTGTCAGTACTGCCCCTACTCCCACCATTGTCACTTTTACCCCTACTGCCATTAATGCAGTCACCACTATCACCTCTAGGAGCACTGCAGTCACTGCACCCTGTAAGTGTCCATCAAATGTCTCCAAAGTATAAGTAATTCTCTCTCTCTCTCTCTCTCTCTCTCTCTCTCTCTCTCTCACACACACACACACACACACACACTCCCTGTCTCGCTGTCTCTATCTGTCGTTCTTTCTGATCAGAATATAATGTATGACTGTTGACATGCACCCATTGACTTTCTGTTTTCACTCTATCCATATCTCTCTTTGCTGATTTTCTTTCTTCTTCTTCTTCTTCTTCTTCTTCTTCTTCTTCTTCTTCTTCACAACTGGTTTATCTCATCCATCCATCAAGTCCCACCCTCTCTTTAGGAACTGCCCTCCCATGAGTATCATTCCCACAAATCGTACCCACATTACTGAACTAATTAAAACATCTAGCTCCAACCCTCTCCCTCACTTCCTTGCTCGATTCACTTTTTAAATGACATTTCTCTCTCCGTCTTTGGTTTGCTCAATGTGTCGCTCATTCCCTGATCTGTACAAGAGTGACAAAAACCAAAATCATCTTAACTGGCTCAAATAATCCAAAAACACAGCTCTCAGTCTGAACATTAATAACATTCATGTCAAATCCTGATGCCATGTAAACTCTCTATCGCATAAACACATTTTTTCATCTCTTACCACCATACATCCATCATTCAGTATGTTCAGACAGTTTGACTACTGTAACAGTCTTTTAATTTGATTAGTTCATAGCTGAAACTGATACTTAGCTGCACATAATCTGTCAGAGCAAGTCTCAGCTTTGTGAGGAGAAGGTTGGTCAGTGCAGTGTCTCAACAAATTCCAGTACATTCTCTCTCACGGCAGCTCTGTAACTGTACTAACATCGCTTCGTTCTGAGCTGAGTTGAAAACACATCTCCCCAACAAACATTTATTTCCCTCTTTCAGCACTTTCCCTGTTTTCTAGATTCCATCCTGTTTTTTTTTTCCTTTTTTTGTAAGCTTTGTGCAATTTTCTTAAACTGTGATATTACATTGTAATTATTTATTGTACTTATGATTCTGGCCTTTTTTTTAAAAATATACCTATCCACATTTTTATGTTGTAACAAGACTTTGGGTTCTTTCTCTCTCTCTCTCTCTCATTCCTGGTTTCCTGCACCGCAAACCTCAACCACACGTACATCAGTTTTGAAAACACCCATTATTTCTTCAGTTCCAGTCCCACCCAGTACAACCTCTGCTCTTAGTAAGTGCCCAGTTGCTTAACTCATTAAAATAAGTTGACGGCTTTAGATGCATCCTTCTAAACTACACACAGATCATACAGTGTTGTAAACTCATCTTCAGGATTTTATTGTATTAATGAAGGTTATCTTCATTATTGTCTCCTAAACGATACTTTGAATGTACCCATTCACTATTGTACTTAAGCATCTTACTCTTTATTCTCGTCCTCCTTCTGTCTCGCTCACTTTCTCTTCTCTCTCTTTCTCTCTCTCTCACTGTCTCTGTTGTGCTTCCTGGTTTCCTTTGTAGCAATAACTATTCCTTACTCTTCAACCACAACAACTCCAAAAACAGCATCAGCCACTTCAGTTGCATCTTCCTCCACTTCGATGACTTCTTCCCGTAAGTACGCAATTAAAGCTTTATTTAAAATAAATTTCAACCCTGGGCTCATTATCATTTTTTAATAATTAAATTTAATTTATTTTAATCATAGTTTAATTATTAGTTTAATTAAGTATAACCCCGTGTACAGTGCACAGAATAGAATAGAACCAATAATTTGATTATATTTAAATATATATATATCATTTGATAATATTCATTCTAGGTTATTTATTAAGATTCAAAAAATAACTATTTTCTGCTCCATTATCTATACACTATAAAGTCTAATGTGTCTAACTGTCCACTTTATAGAAATAAAGTCTTATTAGCAGTACATACAACATTCAGTGCTCACTTGATTACAGCAACTAATACTAACTGCACAACAATGATCAAAATTTATTTATTCTTTTTCACTTTTCCTTGGTGTCTCCATTACTGTCTGCCTGGCTGTTTCTGTTTCTCTCTATCTTTCTCTTTCTCTCTCTCTCTCGCTCCTCAGCTGTGGTGTGTGGCAGTGCCTCTCTGAACACTCTTCGTGTTGGGGGCAGTAGCTCTCTGGCGACTGGAGGCTTATGGCCATGGATGGCCAGTCTGCACCATGGAGGCAAACACGTATGTGGGGGTACACTGATCACTGAGCAGTTTGTCCTGAGCTCTGCTGACTGTTTCTCCAGGTACCAGCTGAATGACAAGGTTCAATATGTAACTGAAAAACCCAAGATGGTTGCAGCTGGTAATGACTATGAGTTTTCTAAATGTGACCATTTCCTCGCTTTTGCCAGCTTTACCAATGCTTCAGAATGGACCGTGTTCCTTGGCCGTCTCAATCAAAATGGTTCCAACCCTAATGAGGTCTCTCTGAGGGTGAACAGCATCACACTGAGTAACCTGACAGGCAACAACGTGGCTGTTCTGGAGCTGGCCAGCAAACCCACATTCTCAGACTTCATACAGCCCATCTGTGTGGACCTGGGAACAGAGACCTTCTCCACAGGAACACAGTGCTGGATTGTGGGCTGGGGCTCAGGACAAGGAGGTGGTAAGAATGTGTGTGTGTGTGTGTGTGTTTGTTCATACACATACACACCGGCAACAGTTGCAGTTATTCCTAACAAAAATATTACCTTAAGATGGGACAAATCTTTCAACATAACCTTACTCCTTTTTTGTTCGTTTTTTCTCTCTCTCTTCCTTAGTTCAACAAACCCTTCAGGAGGTCCAGACTACCGTGGTGGATTGTGGGAGTTCAGCCTCCCCTGAGAATATCTGCACTGGTTTTGTGACTTTACAGCAGGTATTTCATCGATATATTGGTCTTTTTCATGTGCTGAGCAGAACTACTCCGAGCAAAACTGTTATCTGATTGTAAGAATTGTAACCGAACTAATCAACATAATATTTTGAAATTTTAACATGTATGATTATAAGCATCCAGAGATTTTTGTCTCTCTGGCTCTGTCTCCTAAATTTTTAATTATTCGTTCAGACTAACTTTCGGAACATTGTTTAAAACCTGAGTTTTAAATGAAAATATTGTGCAAATTCATTGACTAAATCAAACATTACTAATTAAACCTATGTTAAGTTGTGCCGTCATGTTAGTAGCATATGCCTGATCTGACAATGTCAAAATTCAGTCTAGGCTAGATTTCGGGAGAATATTTTTAAAGTAAATTGAACTAATTAGTTCTTGTAGTGCATAGAAGTGTTTTGTGTTTCATTATCTCTTTCCATGCCTTTCTCTCTCTTTCTCTCTCTCTTTCAGGGTGATGATGGGGGCCCTTTGATGTGTAAGCAGGGCCTGGCATGGTTCCAGCCTGCAGTTTTGACTGTAGTTAACAGTCCCTCAAGCAGCAGTAGTCGCAGGAACAATACCAGTGGCTTCATGGTCTTCAACCGACTGGTGCGTTATAAAAGTTTTCTGCGCAAAGCTGTCAACAGCCTCCCTTCACCAGCCTTTGACAACTCATCCTCTGTCAGCAGAGTCTCCAACAGCACTGTGTCCCCAACAACTGCAGCTGTGTCCCCAACAACTGCAACTGTGTCCCCAACAACAGCAAATGTGGCAACCATCCGAGGAGCTGGAACATCTCTCTCCCTTTCGCTTACCTTCCTTCTCCTTCTTTCACTCCCTCCTTTCTTCCAAACCATTTTTTAGGTCGTGGGATATTAAGTTGCCCATAATTTGTCAGACTAATCGTGTAGTCTGTAACCACTGTTTTATAATTTAAAGATCTGAGATTATATTGGATAACAGGGATCTTCTGGGTAATATTCTGGAGGCCTCATCTTGTAATGTTTGTTTATATTTATGTTTATGTTATTAATTCTTTCTTACTGCTGTTTTTCACTGTTTTGTTTTAATTCCATGTCACTTCTTCATCACACTTTGTACATACTTTGTTTTTCATCTCACAAAAAAAAAAAAAAACAGAAAGAAAAGCTTTTGCATTTCAAAATCGGCATTGTGGCCAGAAATTCTGAGACGCATTGATTTATAAAACGCGATGATGCTTGACACTGTGATGCTTTATAAATTGCTGAATACATATTGTAATAATAGCCCCTGTGGGGGAGACTGACAAGTCAGGGCCAGATATGACTGAGTCCCACCACCACACTATTTGCTTCTCTTCTGGTGCTAAGTCTTCAATGAATTCTAAGTTTCAAAAAGCAGTCGAAGTCTTGAAGAGTCTGGTGTAGTATATGTTTATTGCGACCACTTAAGAGCAGCTTGCAACAAACTGAGTCAGGTACCGGGAGTGACTGACCACCCAGCACACATCACCTACGGTTATACCAAAATCATATCAAAGATTATCCAATGAAAGTCAAGACAGTCATCAGAGGACTTCCCACCTTCTTTGCCTATCTTGCGGGACGCCATCATTTCCTAATGACGTAGTCAGAAATTGACACCTTTGACCCAGGTCAAAAATAACTTAGGATGTTGCCTTTACATTGGCACCTGCATTGATATATGAGCAAAGGTGAATACAAAGAGTTGTGTCTCACACTAAAACCTGAGATGATAAAATACAAAAATTAAAGTGAGCTTGTTAGAGAATACAAGGAATAAGTGAAGACGGTGTTACATGCTATCACTTATGATGATAAAAGATGAAAGGGCATACAGAGAATAAATGTAAACACTATTACACACTTGATTAACACCTGCTTGGTCTCGACTAAGACTAAATGAGAATACTGTTGGAAATACAAAGAATAAATGAGAGCACAGTTTAATCTTATCTCAGTGCCCTTGGCTATATTCCAACACAGTCAGTCTTCTCATTTCCTCCAAATAAAGGCTCACAGCATGTAAACTTAAATGTTTGACCATCAGCACGCTCTGCACAGAGACAAACTCAAATGACCTTTTCTATTCCTCCATTCACAGATCACATCTTTATGAAAGAACTTCACACATTTGCTTTAATATAAAGGACTATATAGTTATGAATTCTTAATACAAAATGATTATGTTGATTAACTCACACAAAAATGGCTACATAGCTGTTACCATGTTTTTTCTTAGGCCAAGAGACATTTTTTTCTCCAACACCCCACAAGTATAGGAATGCAACAGTGAATTTCGTCTCCATCTTTCACAACGAAGTTCAGTATGATTTTACTTGTGTCTCTTGTTGAAACATTTTTTGGTTCAGAATAAGCTTAGGCTTTCTGCTCCTTATTTGTAAATTGATGAAGAGGAGATATCAAAGGTTTATGTTCTGCTCACTTCAGGACGCGAGAGAGGAGGGGGGCGGTAGAATACGTAGTGTCATTATGTCATTACGCTCCCCCTCCTTTGGAGAACCTTGCAAACACAACCCAAAGGCAGCAGTTTTTACTCACAGCTGGTCGCTTTTAATTTTTTTTCTTTCTTTCTTTGTCCCGCAGCATTTAAATACAGAATGTTTCAAATTCGTTTGGCAAATTGTACATCAAGTTAAAATGAAGGTAACAATCCATGTACGTCTTGGTTTCCGCTGCTAGATATGAGGACACATGCTTGTCCCCGGAGCGTACAACACCATATTCCACGTCCCTTCCAGGTCCTAGATCTCACCATGTACCAATCACCTAAAGGTGCTCTCCTTAGTACACAGGAGCAAAAACAGAGAAGGTGCATGGATCTTCACAACTAGTGTCAGGCCTCCAAATCACTGCTGATCTTCATACAGATTTCTTTGTAATTCTTTGATACTTCCGTGCTACTTTTGTTCCCTTTCTGCTTCCCTCTAGTGTCACGTGTACAGTATGTAATTGTAATCCAGCTTTTTGTCTTTCTGTCGTTAGTACCAGCAGTCATGGTTGTTGCTTCTTTTTACAATGGATTTGAATTCATCAGGGTTTCCAACGTTCCCATCACAGCCTGAAGTTGGGTTACATCTTGTTACTGGTTTATTTGTTGCTTGCAAAGCGTCTGTGATTATCTTGTTTCTGAAATGTCTAAGATTCTGGCACTCTTTGATTTATAGATTTCTTGGGCCATGAGTGAAAATTAAGTGTCAAAGGCCACGTTATGCTTCCAGCATCTGGTTGATGGAAGTTCTTTGTTCTGACTGACTGTTAGTATCTGAACAAAAAAGTGTCAAGCCAGAGCGTGATCTGCCGTCTGCTGACAATTGTAACCATAGCTGAGCAGTAGGGTCACGACGTGTTGATGTAGGTTTAACTATAATTTCAGCATCACTGCTGTGTAACTCAAGTTGCTTCTCAGTAGTGATGCTGTGCTGTTGGCCAAGTAACAGGGTAGCTTTATCATTTCATTTTCCAAAACAATGTGTATTTGAACCAGTTAAGTGGTGTATTCCCTGTTGGTTGGTTGGAATTGGGCCAAATAACCTAATCAATAACTCATTAACCCGTTGATTCCATCTGCGGCACAAGTACTCACACTTTCAGTTCAATGTACTCTCTTGTAAAATTCCACTTGCTCGATCGAAGCAAAACCTGCAGTGCAGGGGAGATTTCATTGCTTGTTTGTTTTTATCATGAGCACAGTTTAAGTAAAGGCGAAAAGCTGGTGTCAGCTTCCATGCGCCATTGAAACAAGTTTTCCGACAGACATTTTGAAATACGTTTCTTGGTGTCATATGTGTAAGCACAGGTAGCCTATATGAAACATAGGCATGAGAGAGAGAGAGAGAGAGAGAGACGCACACACACAGATATACATACATAGATGCCGCTTTGGCTGCTGCTGTATGCGTCTACACATCCGCCATATTGGAGCGGTCAAGATCCACTAGTAAACCAATAAAATGTGTATTGAGAGATTCAGACCTCTCTGCAAAATCGACTGTAACTCGTTTAATTCTGAGCTGATGTCTGCCACTTAAGCCAGGACCATTTAGAGCTCCTGTTCAATTCCATCAGGGCATCAGGTAGGAATTATATTTTTGATAACATTTTCCTCAATTTTTTGAGGAATTCACAAAAGCTGAAATTCTAAATTTACAGTTGATGTTGCCTATTCAGACGGGTGCCTGCGTGTCCGAGAGGAAGTTGTGGCTATTCAGAAGGTTATTGTTTTGGCATAGCACTGATTAGGTCCGCCCCCAGTAACTGATTCTAATTCCAACAAGTAACCAGTATCATGTTCAATTTTTCACATTTATAACAAACCAAATTTCATGAAAATTGGTTCAGAATTAAGTTATAGTCGATTTTTGTACAGAAGTTTGCTTCTTTCCATATGCATTGTATTTGTTTACTAGCGGATCTTGACCGCTCCAATATGGTGGACGTGCAGACGCATAGAAATGACATACAGTAGCGGCCAATGCGTCATCTATGTATGTATATCTGTGCGCACACACTTCTCACCTCTGTTAAGCAGGGGTGGGCAGTGTCATATATTGTACAGTATGTACTTAGATGCATGAGGGGCTTTGTCACTTGTTGCCTGTGAGGAATGTAGTGTGGTGCTGTGTGGTGCATGTTGTCTGTTGTGATCAGAGTTTTCGTCAGTGTAATTACTGAATGTTTCTTTTGTGTCAAAGAGGTGACGTCTGTTTCGTCTATACTCCTGTTCTCCTTCAGCAGTGCGTATGTAATATGATCTGTCAGTATCAGCTGGCTGGATGACTACTGCTGGTTTCCAGTAGCCATGCTCCCGCAATCGGATGCTTTGTCCTTCATGCAGCGATGACATCAGCTTGGCTGACCTGTCATAGTATCTTTTCTGATACTGTTGTCGGTGGATTCTTCTGGCGTGAACATCTCTGTGGCGGACCACCCTGGGCTGAAGCTGCTGGTGGGTGTCGGGTAAGATTGAGCGTAAGCGACGGCTCATGAGCAGCTGAGCTGGTGATCTGAAGCTGTCAACTGGGGTGTTACGATACTTAAGGAGACTCAGATAGGGGTCTCTCTTATCAGCTCTGGCCTTTTCCATAAGCCATTTGGCAATCTGCACAGACTTCTCAGCGAGGCCATTGCTGGCAAAGATTTCGAACTCTCTGCATTTGTACTGAGTGCCATTATGTGATATAACAGTCTCTGGTATGCCATGTCTGGCAAAGGCTGCTTTCCGTTTGTGTATCATAGCAGATGCTGTTGTGTTGCGTAGCTTGTCAAGCTCGAAATATCTACTGTAATAGTCTACTGTGACTATATAGTTCTCATTGTTCCAGGTGAACAGATCAGTAGCAACTGTTTGCCATGGCCTGTCTGGGATCTTCTGGCTTATCATGGGCTCTTTGGCATTGGAAGGCCTATGTTCAAGACAGGTGGGGGACTTACCAACTGTCTCCTCAATCTGCTTGTTCATCCCAGGCCAAAATAGGATGTCACTGGCTCTCTGCTTGCACTTTTCTATGCCCATGTGACCGGCATGTATCCGGGATAACATCTCTGTATGGAGTGAGGTAGGGATGATGATTTTCTCACCCTTGAATATGATGTCATTCATTTGTGAAGGTTCACCACGATAATTCCAGTATTCTGCTATGCTCCAAGGGCATAATCTCCTTTCCTCAGGCCACCCTTCCTTGATTGTCTTTCTCAGTAGCATGAGCTGTGTGTCTTTTCCAGTCTCTGCTCTGATCTCTTTCAGCTTAGTGTCGCTGACGGGTAAGCTGCTATATACTGTGTGTACCTACATGTCCATGCCTTCTCTGAGGCTGTCGTCCTGGTCAGAGAGTGACTTCCTGGAAAGAGTGTCCGCAACAGGAATGTCTTTGCCTGGTCTGTGAATGATAGTAAAATCATACCTCTGTAGTTGAAGTACCATTCTTTGTAACTTGGAGGCGCTGCTGCGAGTGGTTTTCTCATAATGGACTCAAGTGGCTTGTGATCACTTTCTACAGTGATGTGACAGCCATAGACATACTGGTGGAAGTGCTTGCATCCAAACAGAATGGCATAAAGCTCCTTTTCAATCTGAGCATAATTGACTTCACTGTCAGTAACGATTTAGATGCATAGCTGATGGGCTTGCCCTGTTGCAGTAGGACAGCACCTAGTCCGTACTTAAATGCGTCGACTTGTAGTCTCAGCTGTTTGCTGGGGTCAAAATATGTGAGGACTGGACCTGGCTCTCGTGTGATCAGCTCTTTGATTTTTGTGAATGCTTCGTCATGCTGTGCATCCCATATGAATTCACTGGACTCTTTTAACAGATGATGTAAGGATGCATTGATGTCCGAGAGCCCAGGGGCAAATTTCGACAAGTAGTTAACCATGCCAAGGATTGCTTCCAGCTCACCTTTGTCTTTATTTATTATAGTATTTATTTTGTATTCTGGAAAACAGGTTCATGGACTTACAGATAAGCCATACAATCGTATGAACAGAAACTGCGCTGACAAACTTCAATTATAGACACCACAGACCAATTACAATCAAGCATATTAAAGTATCCAATAGGAATACTTGTTACCATCCCACATTCCAACATTACCATTAAGCGAGTATCCCCAGTATAAGTAGATAAGTAAAGTCTGAAAGAATGAAATTCCAGTTTTGTGGTGTATCTAATCCCTTTACAATACATTTGGCTAACTGAGCCTGCTAATAGAAATAACCGATGCTTTGCCCGTATACCTTGGCTCAGTAAACTTATTGTAGATGACACGATGATATGGGATGTACATTGAATGTCTATTCAAACAGAATTATTGTCGTAAATTTGTAGTGTGATAGTGTGTCTAGCGATTAGGTATCCCATATTTTAATTCACTGATTTTCCTACTTTGATTTTTTTTCTTTTCTTTTTTTATAGTTTTTTTTTAAATTGAAATAGAACTTGTACAGCAATATATGGCAAGTGATACATCATCAGTAGTAGGCTCTTTAGAAAACGGAGCACACATCGTAAACAGAGTTATAATATAATAACATCCAAAAAAGGTCAAATAAAATAGCTAGGGGGTCTCTTTTAATAGTTCTAGGGCAGGGGTCGGCAACCTTTAACACCCAAAGAGCCATTTGGACCCGGTTTCCACGGAAAAGAAAACACTGGGAGCCGCAAATACTTTTTGACATCTAAAATTAAGATAACACTGTATATATTGTTTTTTCTTACCTTTACACTTTGTATAAACAACTATAGTGTGTTGCTTATGAAATCCATGAAGTGCTACAGAGAAAATTAAATTTTATTTATGTAATGAACACATTTTGAACATTTTGAATTCTTAAAAAAATAATAACAAAAAAAAAAGCAACACGCCGAGTTGAAGGTCTCTTTCAAATGAATTAAAAAGCTGAACTTAAACTATCCATGTAGCAAACAAAAGCAAAAAAATGCTGTGAGCCGTCATCCTTATATCGTCTTTGGGCTTTCGGAGCGTGTAGCGGAGCCTTGACCTGAATTTAAAAAATAAATTGGGAAAAAAAGCACTATGTCACTAAACAATGAAAAATAAATGTTTGCAAAATATCTGCATAAATATTTATTTTACCTGGTTAATGGGACTTCTGCTCCTGAACCTCTGGGCATAGCGTCTGCAAATCGGGGCTGTACGAAGTCACTTTCACCTTTACGCAGGACTGTAAGCTGTCGTCTGTGAGGCGTGAGCGGTGTTTGTTTTTAATGTAGTTCATGGTAAAGAATAGCTGCTCACATACATATGTGGATCCGAAGATCGACAGGACTCCAAATGCATATTTCTTCATGTTTATGTAGGTGTTGGGGATGGCATTCCATGTTTCAAACACAAGTTTGTCCGGTCTTGGAAGGTTCTCAATATCACTCCATTTGTGATTCTGAACAAGAGTGGCCTTCTGACGGGCAACATCTTCAAGATCCTCTGTCAAGCGTTTGAATTTGGACACCCACATGTCTTTGTCAGCTATGTCAGCCAGCTCCAGCTCCAGATCAGGTTGACTTACACCTGCAAATGCAGTCGCATTTAACAGGGATGGATCGATGGTCAGGGGGGTGACGGGGAAGAACAATGTGGTTTTTTCCTCTCTGAACTCACGGAATGGTTTCCCAAACGATGCTTGCATTGTGATGATTGCAGACTGCAAATACCTTGTGAGCTTGTTTGACCTCCCTTAAAGAGGGGAAGTGAGACAGTGTGCCTCTCTGTAAATCTCTGGCTAAAACTGTCAGTTTGCGCTCAGACGCTAACACCTCCTCCAGCATGTGTAGCGCTGCACCTCCTCTCCCCTGAAGAGTTGTGTTCAGCGTGTTCAGGTTCGCTGTCATGTCCACCATGAAGTGCAGCTTTTCCAGCCACTCTGGCTGTTCCAGCTCAGGAAAGGTGAGCCCTTTGCTGCTCATGAAAGTTTTCACCTCTCCCAGACATGCAGCAAAATGTTTCAGCACCTCTCCTCTGGACAGCCAACGGACTCTGTTATGCAGCAGGAGATCAAAGAACGTGCTCTCCACCTCATCCAGTAACAAACGGAACTGACGGTGATTTAAACCTTTTGCCATTATTTTATTGATAATCTGAATGACAATATTCATGACCTCTGTGCATTCTGGAGGAAAAGTTTGCGCGCACAATGCCTCTTGGTGCAGGATGCAGTGAAACGTCAGCAGCTTTCTATCCAGTGACTTCTGCAGCAAGGCCACAAAGCCCCTGTGCGCTCCAGTCATACTCGGTGCCCCATCAGTAGCCACTGACACTAGGTGGGTTGTTTTTATTTCTTTGGCTCTTAAACAATCAAGCACAGCCTCACAGATGTCCTCCCCCCGTGTCTGGCATTTTAGTGGTATCAGCTCAACCATTTCTTCCTGTGGTCCAGCAGAGTTCACATATTGGCAGAACAGCGCTATTTGTTCAATGTCACTTTTGTCTTTGGACTCATCACAGGCGATTGAGTACGCTGCAGCTGAATTGATGTCTTTAATTTGCTGTTTTGTGATATTTTCTGCCATTTTTATGGTTCTGTCTTTGACAGTCTTCGCAGAGAGAGGCATCTCTCTGATTTTCTGCACAATTTCACTCTTGTTTTTAAAGTCCACGAACAGGTGTTCTGAAATCTTAATGAATGACTCTTTCATATATACTCCGCCTGTGAACGGTTTCCCATGCCTGACTATTTCCTGAGCGGCCACAAAACTTGCACATGTAGTTGAATTTGCAGACTTCACCCACTTCTTGAATTGATTTTTCCTCAGATCAGCCTTCCGCATCAGTTCCGAAACAGCTTTTTTTTCTCTCTTCTCCCTCCGGATATTTTTCAGCAAAGGCTCTGTGTTTATTTTGGAAATGTCTTGCGACATTTGACCTTTTATTGTTAGCCAGTCTTTCTCCACAAATTAGGCATACTGGTAGGCCACTCTCGACAGAGGTAAATGCAAATGAATCTGCCCAGGCATCATTAAATGTTCTATTTTCTTCAGATATTTTTCTTTTCTTACATTTCTCCATACTCGGCCTACCTGGGGTTGAAAGTATTGATAAATGGACGGCGTTTTGGCGGGTATACCGGCTTCCGCGAGTGTGACGCTTATTTTGAGTGACGAAAAATAATAAAATATAATTTTATTTTAATATTTCAAGATCACAGTAATCTTCCAATTTACAACTAAAATTTTAAAAAAGAACTAACACAAATAAAATACACTTCAATTAAATACTTATAATTTATTTTCCCAAGCCACACGGAGCCGCAGTATAAGGATGAAAGAGCCGCATGCAGCTCCGGAGCCGCGGGTTGCCGACCCCTGTTCTAGGGCATCAATAATGTTCAGTAGTTTGGTACCGCTTTACAATAAGACTACCCGTATAAAGGATTTATAGGTGGTTTATAATTAGGTTATTAATTAGGTTGTAAACACTTTATAAATCATTAATAAACAGTTATAAACAAATTATAACATACTTTTCGTACAGCGATGCGGGCTCACTATTTGGCAAGATCGAGTTACTGCTCCCCTCCTGGAATCGCAACCTTATCGTGGTGGAGGGGTTTGTGAGCCCCTGTGATCCAGGGAGCTGTGCTGCCTGGAGCATCTTGCTCCTGGTAGGGTCACCCAAGGCAGAGAGGTCCCAGGTGAGGGGCCAGACAAAAAGCGATTCTGAAAGCCCTTATGATCAACACTCACATAGAAACAGGCACCTCGCCCGGAATAGGGAGACCGGGGCCCCCTCTTGTAGCCAGGCCTGGGAGGATAGCTCGTGGTGGTTGGACCTGCCACGGGGCCACCCTGGGGACATGGAGTCCGAATGGACCCTGTTCAGAGCTTCCATTGCTGAAGCGGCAGGTTTGAGCTGTGGCCAGATGGTCGTCGGTGCCTGTCGTGGTGGCAACCCCAGGACCTGGTGGTGGACGCCACCGGTGAGGGAAGCCGTCAGGCTGAAGAAGGAGGTCTTCCAGGCTGGCTAGTACGAGGGACTCCGGAATTGGCTGAGAGGTACCGGCATGCCAAAAGGGCTGCAGCGACGGCTGTCATGGAAGCAAAAACTCAGGTATGGGAGGAGTTTGGGGAGGCCATGGAAAAGGACTTTTGGTTGGCCTCAAAGAGGTTCTGGCAAACCATCAGGCGACTCAGGAGGGGCAGGCAGGACCTCGTCCAGGCCGTTCTCAGCAGGGATGGGGAGGTTCTGACCTCAACTGAGGATATGGTCGGATGATGGAAGGAACACTTAGAGGAGCTCCTAAACCCGACTGACACGCCCTCCACAGAGGAGGCAGGGCCAGAAGATTCAGGAGGGTCGTCACCCATCTCTCTGGCAGAGGTCACTGAGGCAGTTAGAAAACTCCACAATGGCAAGGCGCCAGGAGTGGTGCCTTGAGATCCACCCTGAAATGCTTAAGGCTTTGGATGTTGTTGGACTGTCATGGCTGACACGCCTCTTCAATGTTGCGTGGGAGTCAGGGACAGTGCCTGTGGAATGGCAGACGGGGGTGGTGGTCCCCATTTTTAAAAAAGGGGACCGGAGAGTGTGCTCCAATTATTGGGGTATCACACTGCTCAGCCTCCCTTGGAAAGCATACTCCAGGGTACTGGAACGGAGACAGCGGCCGATTGTCGAACCTCAGATCCAGGAGGAACAATGTGGATTCCGTCCTGGCCGTGGAACAGCGGACCAGCTGTTCACCCTTGCACGGATACTGGAGGGATCATGGGAGTTTGCCAATCCAGTCTACATGTGTCTGGTGGACCTGGAGAAGGCTTACGATCGTGTTCCCCGGGGGTGTCCTGTGGGGGGTAATGTGGGAGTATGGGGTGCCAGGTTCGCTGCTGCGAGCCATTCGGTCCCTGTATAACCGTAGTGAGAGCTGTGTCCGTATTCTTGGCACAAAGTCAAACTCATTCCCAGTGAGTGTTGGACTCCGCCAGGGCTGTACCTTGTCTCCGATCTTGTTCTTAATTTTCCTGGACAGGATCTCAAGGCGCAATCGGGGAGAGGAGAGTGTCCAGTACAGTGGCCTCAGTGTTGTTTTTGCAGATGATGTGGTTCTGTTGGCCTCATCAAACTGTGACCTCCAACACGCATTGGAGCGGTTTGCAGCCGAGTGTGAAGCGTTCGGGATGAGGATCAGCACCTCCAAGTCCGAGGCCATGGTCCTACGCCGGAAAAAGGTGGCTTGCCCCCTCCGAGTTGGGACTGAGTTACTGCCTCAAGTGGAGGAGTTCAAGTATCTCAGGGTCTTGTTCACGAGTGAGCGTAAAATGGAGCGGGAGATTGACAGGCGGTCGTTGTACCGCTCGTGGTGAAGAAGAAGCTGAGGCAGAAGGAAAGGCTCTCAATTTACCAATCTTTGTTCCAACCCTCACCTATGGTCACGAGCTCTGGGTAGTGACCGAAAGAATGAGATCACGGATACAAGCGGCCGAAATGAGTTTCCTCTGCAGGGTGGCTGGGCGCACCCTTAGGGATAGGGTGAGAAGCTCGGACACCCGAGTGGAGCTTGGAGTAGAGCCGCTGCTCCTCCACATTGAAAGGAGCCAGTTGAGGTGGTTCAGGCACCTAGTCAGGATGCCTCCTGGGCGCCTCCCTGTGGAGGTGTTCTGGGCACGGACAAGTGGGAGGAGACCCCGGGGAAGAGCCATGACACGTTGAGAGAATTATATATCTCAGCTGGCCTGGGAACGCCTTGGGATCCCCCAGGAGGAGCTGGTGGATGTAGCTGGGGAAAGGGATGTCTGGGCTACCCTCCTCAGCCTGCTGCCACCGCGACCCAGTCCCGGATAAGCGTCAGAAAATGATGATGATGAAGTTACTGCTGCACTTTTCATCTATCTATTCTTCTAAATATCAGATCTTGCTAGTTGCTTTGCTGACAGCTTCATCTCATTTTCACAACCATTTATTTATTAGTTACTAACATTTATAACTGCTAAAGGGAGCCTTATTGTAAAGTGTAAAACACATCACCATTTAATGAGTTACTACCATTTATAACTGCTAAAAGGGAGCCCTATTGTAAAGTGTAAAACACATCACCATTTGCTAATGAGTTGCTGAGTTTTCTCGAGAGTGATGGCGCAGCCCTATTTTACAACTGCGCAAACCAGAAAGTGACATACTTAACGGGCTGACACAGTAGGAGGGAAGTACATCATTCACGCAGTTACACTTACGGTACACAGATAACATTGAACACAAGACTTAACAACACAACACAAAGACTTCATGATGAACAATACACATACACTTCTACTAAGCAAATTGGGAAACATAAACTGAACAATAGCGAACTGGGGTTAAACAAGGGTCCATTGCCCAAAGGCATGCTGGGAAGCACCACCCATCTACCCCCCCCCCCCCCCCCCCCAACACGCATAACAATATACCACTTTAATATGATAGCATACGTCATATCAAAACCCATGATAATAATGAGGACAGCTGCTGATGGCATGCTGAAAATGTCAAGGTAAACAATATTGCCAAAGCCCATGCCTACGAATCTGGTAATTTGATATGAAAATTTTATATGCAATAATTTGAAATGCCTCATGAAACTTGACTGTTAAGATATGCTAATATTCATTTAATGCTGGTAACTTATTAACATATATCTGATGGGGCTGACAGGTATGAATGCTAAACACAAAGTAAGCAAAGTAACCAATGAGATCAGAAACTTAACAGTACAGATAAATGTGGGATCATTATTTGGCAAGCAACAGCTGACTGCTGCACTTTTTATACCATGTTTTATAGAAACATGTTAGTGCGTGCATCGTCTTCAGTCAGATTACTTCTCCTTCAGAGCAGGTACCTAGTAAGACTTTGCTTTAAATTGCTTAGTAGCCGCGATTTCTGGGTTCTCTCTTGTCTCTGTTGCGTGTAATTGTCCGAGTAGCCGCGATTTCTGTTTGCTCTGTATACTCTGCTGTCGTTTACCGTATATAATTTACTTCGTGCGTGATTCTTTCAGGGTTTGCTTTACCTTAGGTTCTCCGTCTGTTTAGAACTCTGTTTGCTGTCTGGTAGCGTTGTTAGCTTACTTTACTAGGGAGTTTGTATTGAATTCCTGTCGCATCAGCTGCCGAGTTGCTGATTTGCATTTGTTTGTTACTCTCGGTCTCAGTCAATTTACGCTTTGTTCTGAGGGGGCGGGGCTGTAGCCAGCCCTTAAGCCGCGAACGCTGTAGTCACAAGACTCTTTAGTAATAGTGCTTCCGCCAAGCGGAAGCTGTAGCGGTCTCGTCTCCCTTGTCTCGTCGGACTAAGACAAGGGAGTCTACCTGCGGGAGTCCACCGAGGAAGGACAACGAGGAAGCCGAGACAACTGCTGCCTGTCTGCCGTACACTAAGCGATTAATTTTCATCTTGATTTATTTTTATTCTCATTTGCTTATCTGTGTAATTGTGTCTCTTCCATACCTCCTAAAAAACCTTGTCCCCCTCACACTAATCATGTGTCATCTCCCTATTCCTGTTCAAGTTTCCTCTTGCAATCTCCGCAGGTGGCGTCCAAAGAATCCTCGCGGACGCAACCTGTCTAACCTCATCCATCCACCACGCTCTGCTAACACTGCTACTGGCATTTCAGGTGGTCTCTGGAACTGCCAATCGGCGGTACAGAAGGCCGACTTCATCTCCGCCCAAGCCTCCTTGATGTCCCTGCACTTTCTGGCCCTCACCGAGACGTGGATCACACCGGAGAACACGGCCACTCCCGCTGCCCTCTCCACGGCCTTTTCCTTCTCCCACACTCCCAGACCCTCGGGAAGGGGTGGGGGAACTGGCTTCCTGATCTCCCCCTCATGGAGCTTCCAAGCAACATCTCTCCCTTCTATCTCCCCAACATCGTTTGAATTTCATGCTGTTTCTGTTTATTCCCCTTATAAACTACATATGACTGTTCTCTACCGCCCCCCCAGGCCCTCTGCAGTCATTCCTAGATGAACTTGACATCCTCCTCAGCGCCTTCCCTGAAGATGGCACTCCCATCCTGCTGCTAGGAGACTTCAACCTTCCGAATTGTACTCAGTCTGACAGCCTACTCTCCCTCCTTCAGTCCTTTGACTTTACCCTCGTGGAGTCCACTGCAACACACAAGGGTGGTAATCAACTGGACCTGGTCTTCACAAGAGGCTGCCTAGTTCCTGATCTCACGGTCACACCGCTTCAAACCTCAGATCACTTCTTCATGTCCTTCTCTCTCTCGATCTCTCCCTCCCTGAAATCCTCAGCACCCAAGCTACCAGTCGCAGCTAGACGTAACCTTCGCACTCTCTCCTCTAGTGCCTTCTCTTCCATGGTCTGCTCCTCTCTCCCATCTGTAGGAGCCTTCTCACTTCTCCCCGTGGAAGAGAAGTCCTCTACAGTCCTCTCTGCGCTGGCCTCCACCCTGGACACCCTCTGCCCCCCAGTCACCAAACCGGCTCGCCTCTCCGCTCCCAGTCCCTGGTTGACTGATAGTATCCGTGCCGACAGAACCAAACTTCGCACGGCTGAACGGAGATGGCGGAAATCGAGATCCTCCAACGACCTATCCCACTACCACTCTCTTCTTTCTTCTTTCTCCTCTACCCTGTCCGCTGCCAAATCTGCCTTTTTCCACTCTAGGATCAACTCTGCCTCCTCCAGCACCCGCAAACTCTTCTCCACCTTCTCCTCCCTCCTTTCTCCTCCTCCTCCTCCCTCATCCCTATCTGCTGATGACTTTGTCTCCTTCTTCGAGAAGAAGATCAATGACATCTGCGACTCCTTCCCCCCTTCCCCTCCCACCTCGGATCCTGCAACCCCCCCCCCCCCCCCCCGCTATCTTCTCCTCCTTCTCCCCTCTATCTGACGCTGAAGCTCTCTTACTTATCAAATCCCATCGTCCTACTACCTGTCCTCTTGATCCCATCCCCTCCCCTCTCTTTCAGGCCATCTCGGACGACATTCTGCCCTTCATCTCGTCCTTGATCAACAGCTCCCTATCTACTGGTACGGTTCCTTCTGCCCTGAAGAGAGCACGGGTCAAGCCACTGCTCAAGAAGCCCAGCCTAGACCCTGCTGATGTCAGTAGCTACCGCCCAGTCTCTCTCCTACCGTTTCTCTCCAAAACCTTGGAACGTGCAGTATATAACCAACTCTTACCATATCTTCTGCAGCACAATCTCCTGGATCAAAATCAATCCGGATTCAAAGCCGGCCACTCCACCGAGACAGCCCTCCTTGCTGTCACGGAGGAGCTCCACTTGGCCAGAGCGAAGTCTCTCAGCTCTGTCGTCATACTCCTAGACCTCTCCGCAGCATTCGACACGGTCAACCACCAGATCCTCCTCTCATCCCTTGCTGGGCTGGGCTTCACGGGTTCTGCACTCGCATGGTTCAAGTCCTATCTGTCTGACCGTTCCTACCAGGTCTCTTGGAGGGAATCGGTCTCCTCCACCCGCACTCTACACACAGGTGTCCCACAAGGGTCAGTACTTGGTCCACTCCTCTTCTCTCTCTACACCAGATCACTTGGCCAGGTTATCTCCACCCATGGCCTCTCTTACCACTGCTACGCTGATGACACACAGCTGTTCTTCTCCTTCCCCCCCTCTGACTCCCAGGTTCAACCTCGCATCGCAGCCTGCCTAGCTGACATTGCCTCCTGGATGTCTGCTAACCATCTCAAACTTAACCCGGAGAAAACGGAGCTCCTGTTTTTTCCTGCTAAGAACTCCCCAGCGATCGACACTGCATTCACCATCGAGGGATCTGCGGTGTTCCCCACCTCAGCAGCCAAAAACCTTGGCGTAACCCTCGACAACCAGCTGACATACTCCGGTCACATCGCAGCAGTCACACGATCCTGCAGATTCGCCCTATACAACATCAGGAGAATCCGCCCTTTCCTCACACAACAGGCAACCCAGCTCCTGGTTCAAGCGCTTGTCATCTCCCGCCTGGACTACTGCAACGTTCTACTGGCTGGCTTGCCGGCCTGCGCCATCAGGCCGCTACAGCTCGTGCAGAACGCCGCTGCACGCCTGGTATTCAACCTCCCTAAGCACTCTCATGTCACTCCACTGCTTACTGCGCTCCACTGGCTTCCGGTAGCAGCCCGCATCCAGTTCAAGACACTGGTGCTGGCCTACCAGGCCACAAGAGGCTCTGCCCCATCATACCTTCAGTCTCTTATAACGCCATACACCCCAACTAGGACCCTCCGCTCCACGTCCTCCGGACAACTGACGGTCCCCTCACTTCGGGAACCCGGCAGCCGCTCCTCCCGACCACGCCTCTTCTCCGCCATTGCCCCGAGGTGGTGGAACGACCTACCCCATGCAGTCAAGACTGCGGAATCTCTTACCATCTTCCGCAGGAAACTGAAAACCCACCTCTTTAGAACACACCTGTCCCCTAATGCTTAACCTCCCTTCTCTAGAGAAAAAAAAAAAAAAAAAACCTTTGTCTTGTATTTCTGTTTGTAAAAGTATTCCAGGGGCGCAATGCGAAGGGGCAATTTGACGCTCAGTCTTATTATGATCTCTGTTGAAGGTATTAGAAATCCAACTGATGCACCAATTGTAAGTCGCTTTGGTAAAAAGCGTCTGCCAAATAACTAAATTGTAAATTGTAAATTGTATAGAATCTTACTTGAGAAATCATGTCTATCAACCATCAGTGAAGGGGGATGGGCAGGGGGAGGGGGGACAGCCATATTAGCTATTTGCATTTTTAGCCATCATAATAAAAGAGGTTGCTATGCTGTTAAGAACCTTATCGTACTGTTTATGGTTGTGTGATGCCTAACCCTAAAATATGTGAGCACTTTTGTGTTCTTTAAAAATAAAAAAAAGGATATTTCTTATATATAAATATTGCTAAGTTAAGTATTGTTGATGTACCTTATTCATTCAGTTGTTTTTTTGTTTGTTTGTTTTTTGCTAACTATAAGCAAAAAAACGCAAGCATTAGGCCTTGGTTTAGCTGGAAAGAGAGGAGCGAAACCAATGAGCCCAGCAGGTGTTGCGCCCAGGTTTCCTAAGGCGGGGGTTTCCGCCCTCTCCTCAGAGATAATTGGGAAGAGAAACGGTGGTTTGTGTCTTAACTCTTTCAGTTGGAACATTGGTGTTTTTCAGGTCAGTATACTGTGCAAACCACCAAAAACCTATCTCTCAATGTTAAAAGTTATGAAGCATGAGTGTGATGAGTTCAGTTAGTGAGAGTGAGTGCTAGAGTGAGAGTGTAGAGCCACATATGGCGGCATTATTAGAGAATGGTGATCGTCACAATGTAAACTGAACGCCTTTTGAGTTCGATTGTGTATTTTGAACGGCAACATTTTCAATGTTTGAGCTGCGCACACCTGACCAGTATTTTGATTAGGGTTATCTTTGTTGACGGAATGTTGTAAGATTGATGAACGAATTCGCTGCAGAGATGTATGTAGTTAAAGATAACGCAGGAATTTCGATTTTGTGAGTTAGTACCAAACAAGCATTGAGTTAACTGACATTCCCTGTGAAATGTGTCCAATGTTATGTGGCGAGAAGCGTCTTGAACCACTAAAATTGGCTATAAATAGAAAGTAAGCTAGTTTACATTGCTGTAATGAATTTGACTGAATGAATCTGTGCAAGGTGAGTGAATGAATGAATGAATGAATGAATGAATGAATGGATGAATGAATGAATGAATGAATGAATGAATGAATGAATGAATGAATGAATGAAGTGAGTGAATGAATCACTGAATGAGTGTGTAAGCTAAGTGAAAAAATGAATATGTGTAAGGTGTGATTTAATTGGTGAGAATGGAAAGAGCAACATCAATGTGTCTTGTTTAAATGTATCAGTGGGCAATGCAACAATGACACCATACATTAGGCAGAGTCTAAAATGTTTATTACATGCATTCTGGATTCTACAATAAAGAGAGATAATTGGGAAGAGAAACAGTGGTTCGCGTCTTAACTCTTTCAGTTGGAACATTTGTATTTTTCAGAGAGGCGAACAACAACGAACACAACTCATTTGTTATGGTGATTCCAGTCCTGGGACCCGTAACAGTTACATTGGAAATGAAATTTCATACGGAATACCTCAAAAGGTAGGATGTCTCCAGATTTACCTAGTAAATGACAGACCAAATATTTTTCTCCATCCAGTCACTGAAAAACAAAGACTTTCTAAAAAGAATTAATCTGCGGTTCCAGATGGTAATGTCGTGTAGTGTGAAATTGTGTTTGTACAGTAGTTTCCAATATAAGTACTTGTGAATGGAATGGGGATAATTTTACAGGTAATTTTTGAACAAGAAAGTCACGATGTAAAAGAAAGTCAATACCACCAATCTTTTTGAAAACTTCCCTGGAGACAGAATACCACAGACTGTTGCTATTTACTAGAAAAGATCAATGGCCTGTAGTTTTAATGGGGATACCATATATTCTACCACAAAGTGGCAGCTATGTATAGATAATACTTCTCCACATTTTTTTAAGTTCAGTTGTAAACCAGATTCTTTGGAGAATAAATCTTTTATCTGAACAGTTTTTGAACCTGCTCAACATTTTTCAGAAATAAAGCTGTGTCGTCTGCCAGCTGACTTATGACTATTTGGTTCTCAAAGATACTCAATTGCTCAAAGTCTTAATTTTTGTGGAGAACTGAGAGCATTTCTGCTGCAACTAAAAAGGGCGATGGTGAAATTGGGCAGCCTTGTTTTATACCTCTGTTAATTATAAAGCAAGGGGAAGTGTCACCTGATAAGGATACTGAGCTATTAGTGTCACGATAGTAGCATTTGATTACCTTCCTGAAATTCTCTCCAAAACCACAGAGTTCCAATGCCTTGAAAATGAAAAGATGCTCTACCATGTCGAAAGCTTTATAAAAATCAAGAAAAAGAATGAAGCCACCATCATTTATATACTCACTATATTCAAGCAAGTCTTGGACTAGGCGCACATTGTTATGTATTGGTCTACCTTTCATAAATCCTGATTGGGTGTCACTTATTATTTGAGAAAGCCCCTCTTTGAGACGATTTGAAAATATGCGTGTTAGCAGTTTGTAATCATTGTTGAGGAGAGTTATTGGTCGCCTATTATCCAATATTTTAGGGTCTTTACCCGGTTTTGGGATAAGAACGATTACACCTTGCCTCATAGTCTGTGGAAGTGATACATCTTCTATAGCTTCTTTCATTGTTTCAAATAAAAGTACTTTGATGTGTTCCCAAAAAATATTTATAAAAATTAGCTGTAAGGCCATCTCGGCCAGGAGAGCGATCGGGAGTCAAGCACTGCTTTCTCTAGATCCTCATATGAGATCTCTGCCTCACAGTAATCTCTGAAATCCTCATTTATTTGAAGAATGAAATCTTTGATTTTATCAAAGAAGATTTCTGCTGCCTTGGGTGAGAAATTAGAAGAATATAAATTACTATAAAAGGAATAAGTCACACTGGCAATTCTCTTTGGGTCAGAGCATTCATTGACATTAATGATCAATGATACCCATATTTTATTTTTCCTTCTACAAAAATAAGAAGAATTTCTCTGTCTTTCCTCAGTCCATTTTGCATAAGATCTAATGTAAGCCCCCTTTGCTTTCATTGTGTAAATCTCATCCAATTTCCTTTTGTCAGCATCAGTAACTGTGGGTTTATTGCAGCACAGACTTATCTCTCTTCTCAGTTAGGCCTCTTCTAGCTGGGTGGATAATTTCAGTTGTTTACTAAAGGATATAGAAAAGTTTCTTGTTCTAAATTTCACAAATTCCCATTTGGAAGTATAAGAAGGGAGGCTGGCATCTTCATAAACGTCAGAAATAATGTCTTTATCCCCCTGACAATAGACCTAAGAATGTAACAGGCTGGCATTAAATTTCCAATAACCCTTATTTTGCTTGCAAACATTAGTGGTTTTAAAAGTTAAACTAATAAAGCAACGGTTGGATAAGGGGGCAGTAGATATAGAGCAGTCAGCAACAAATTCTTTTATACAGTCAGAAATGAACCAAAAATCAATTCTAGACCAACTTGAACCATCTGGCTTAAGCCAAGGAAATTCTTTTAAATTAGGATTTATAATGTTCCATGGGTCAATCAGCAAAACTTGACGAGATGGGGGTTATATTGATAGTTATGAAATTTGTTGGGTGAGTGGTCCAACGACTCATTATACACCTACTGAAGTCACCTCCTAACACAACATTTTTAGTTGGGTGTCTAAGTTTCAGATCCTTAATAAGATCATTGATTTCAGACAGTAAGTTCTTATTCTGGTTTATATTACTGCATCCATAAATATTCCCTAAAATAATAAAGGACTGCTCAACTGACAAAGCACATATGATCCAGTGTCCGTCTGTACTTTTTTTGGAAGTAATTATTTTTCCAGGGTAGCTGTTCAGTAGAATTGCAGAGTGATTGGTTCCATGACAAAATAAATAAATTAATAAATTAAACTACAAAACTTTCATACGCTGTGACACAAGCATTTTTCTACAGTTTTAGAGTACTTACACATTTTTCCACATTACAATAGCATTAACAGGACATATAGGAATACCACTATACTTTTCCTGCAGAGGTGTATAATCTTAACTTGCAGTACATTGGTGGGCCCCCAAAGTCCATTAAGATACCTATGGCTAACTACCATTCCACCTCTCTTAATGTACATCAACATGATAAATGCTTCAAGTTGTAACAACATCCATTGCAGAAGACTGTGTCGACTGTCCACTTCTGCCAATAAACTTAGTGTTGTCCTAAATGTACTCTTACTGTAATCTTTTACATGTTCCACAGTCCTTTCACTTGACCAATTTTACTTCTAACAGGTAACAACAGTTTTTTTTCTTGAATACTTAATTTAATTTAACTAAAATAACTAATTCTTTCTCCTTTCTCCCAGGTGATGCTTTTTCTACATTCAAAACTGCATATTATTTCACAGGTCTGTATGTCGGTTGCCCCAGCTCATCATATGTATAAATGATTCTGGGTTGGCGAACCCTTGTCGACCTTCGGTTTTTCTCCCGTTCATCATGTTCATCTTCTGATTCTGTTTCCACTGACTGACCTCCTTTTGATTCATTCCCCTGCTTGGCCTCCTCTTCTGTTCCTGACTCTTCAGCTTGACATTCATCCTGAGCGTACTCTTCAGCTGCATCCTCTTCAGATACTACTTCCGCTTCTTCAGGATCTTCTCTCACTGCAGGTATGAATGTAGGTTCCTTAGGGTGGGGAATGTTCTTGTTCCTTAGTCTCTGTGTCCACAGGGCATACTCTTCTTCACTTGAACTGTCAGAGGTTCCCAGGTACACATGAGTTTTAGGTCGTCTCTTTCTCACTGTTGTTCTTAGGTTTTCTCTTGATTCCTTCTTTTCCTCTTTCATGTGTGTTGTGTTATCTGCCTCCATCAGGTAAGGACAAGGCAAGAGGAGATTCCTATGTAACACTCTTTCACGTCCATTTCTGTCCAAAGGTTCAACTACATAGACAGGACTATTCATTCCTCTCCTTTCTCTGACAACATGGATCTTGTCCTCCCAATGTGCACAGATCTTACCAGGTCCTCCTCTCTCTGAGAGATTCCTGACTAAGACATGGTCTCCAGGCTCGAGAACTGTACTCCATGTTTTCTGATTATAGTACCTTTGTTCTCTTGATGCTGCTTTCTTCATGTTCTTTACTACAATGTTGTAGGCTTCTCGCATTGAAGTTCTCCACTTCTCAGCATAATCTTGATGCGATTTTACAGTTTCACCCTCTTCTTTTGGGAACATAAGATCAATTGGTAGAGTCGGTTCTCGTCCAAAAAGCAGAAAGAATGGAGAATAACCAGTAGACTCATGCACAGTCGAGTTATACGCGTGGACAACTTTGTTGAGGTAGTCCTTCAAGTTTGGTTTCTGTGTCTCCTCTAGTGTTCTGAGCATACTTAACAAAGTTCTATTAAAGCTTTCTGCTGGATTGGACTGAGGGTGGTAGGGAGTGGTTCTGGAGTGCTGAATTCCACTGTAACTCTGCAACTTCCTGAACAGCTCATTTTCAAATTCCCTGCCCTGATCATGATGAATTCTAGATGGGTATCCAAATTGAAGTATGCATTCATACAATCCCCAGGGTATGATGAACGCAGTACATGCTCTGCTGTCCTCACTGACAAAGCCCTGGTGATATGCCCTCCCCTGGTCAAGTACTGTGAACCAGGGGTTACCACCAAGATTCTCCAATATTTCCTGTATTCTTGGAATGGGGTGATGGTCAGGTAGTGTCTTCTGATTTAACTGTCGGTAATCCACGCATAGACGCAGCCCACCATCCTTCTTCCTAATGCACACAATAGGCGACGAGTAAGAAGAGCACGATTTCTGTATCCAGCCTTAACTCAACAAATCCTGGATGTGGTTCTTCACTTCCTGATATAATGGTTGGGGGATGGCATTGTATGACTTCTTTACTGGTACGTTGTCCTTCAAACGGATTTCCATTTGCAAATCTGGAATGCACCCAGTGTCCCACTTATCCCTTGCAAACCCATCACATTCTTCTTGCAACATTTTACGTACTTTCTCTTGCTGATCAACGGATAGGTGACTAAGATCAACTGGTGGATCCCAAGTAATTGGTTTAATTTCTTTTTGTTCATCCATTGCATTTGAATTTGTCTCTGACCCCTCCTGTTTTTGTCTTTCAGGTAGAGATTTTATCTCAACCAGATGGACGACATCGATGACATGTAACCGTGCTGTTCTGTTCTGGAATGTGATGTCATTTTCTGTTGTGTTTTCTATTGTCACTGTGATAACAGCAGTATCGTCATGTGGAAGTTGTACTATTTGCTCTGGAACCTCCAGACCAACAGGCCATGGTGTATTCTGATTTGGTTCCAGCAAGACAATGAACTCCTCTAAGTAGCTTCCTGTTCAACCCACCACAGCTCACTTCCGCCCTAGTGTGCTTTGGAATGATAACATCGTGACGTCCCACCCTGGCAATGTGACTATCAGTGTCGCGTCTCTTCAGCACTGTAAAGACAGCTCTAGCCTTCTTAGATCCCACATCTAATGCTGAGCTTAAACAATGGACAAACTGACTGGAGGATCCTACTTTCCTTGTTCCTTGTGCTAACTCTTTGATCACATTAAATCCTATGACTGGCCTCTCAAAAGAACTGGTGCTCACCAGCATCGGCACTAATAGCTGTCTGTTAGTGTTGTCTAGCAGATCAAATTCAACCTCTATCCAACCCTCATAGGGTACACTTGTCCCATCGGCTGCTGTAAGATTCAGCCCTCCCTCATCAAGAAATTCTCTGACAGGTCTAATCTCCACATTAGGTAAGTATTTCTCTTTCCAGCTAAGACTAACAATTGACACCTGTGAACCTGTGTCCCATAGTATGGATGTTTTGACCCCGCCGAGACAACACTGGACTAGGCACCTGGGTCCCACCAGTTTTGCTGCCTTCTCTTGTTTTCTTGAAAGTGGCAACCTACTCTCTGTAAGTAAAGCTGAATTTATTTCAGTATGAGTTACTTCAATTTTGTTTATTTCAGAATCCTCTCTTCGTTTGCGACAGCCTGCAGCCCAATGTTCAGGACTACCACACGTGTAACAGTGCAGACATCTAGCACCAGAATTGGACTCTTTGCACTGCCAACAATGACGTGGTCTACGTTTTACACCATCAGTGTCTTTTACTTTTACAGTGTCTTTCTTGTGTCTTCACATACCTTGTCAGCTCTGCTCATTTGCGTGAGATTCGCTACCTGGGTTGTGAGACTTTGTAGAGCTTAACAGATTTCCAGGTTTCCAGCATCAAGTTTCTCAACAAGGGTGTTTGGCTTAGATGTATTAGCTTTTCCCTTTTTGAGATCACTGACTTGCTCTTTGTCAACTTTCTCCTCTTCATGGACAGTGGCTACTTTCACCTCTTTTCTTCTGGTGGCTAACAGCTTGTTTTTTCGTTCTGTTTCCAGTTTGTAGACGACACTCATCTTCTCCAGTAAGGTCTCATCACCGACACTTGGATCCTGTAAGTAGGGTTTTAGATCTGCACGAATTGTATCATCTTGGAGACCTGTCATCACTGTCTGCAAAAACTGTTTCTGAATTAGCTCAGTGTTGTACTTCAGTCCGTCTTTAGCACTTTCAGAGGCCAAAAGAACTTTCTGTCGGAGATCCATTGCACGCACTTAAAATTCAATTGGGGATTCTTTAGTTTCTTGTGCCGCTCGAGTCAATGAGTGGTACAACTCAGTTGCATCTTTCTCACGGTAGTGAGTTCTCAGTATTTGTCTTAATGATCTTAATGTCAAGTCATGTCTGCCTTCAAGGTAACTTTTCAATTTGATACCCGGAGATATAGCTTGAATAACTACATCAACAATTTCACTTTCTTCATAGCCCTTTTTTAGTGCTCTCTGGATCTGTCTCTCTAAACTGTTGAAATTTAGCTTATCTTTCTGGTTAATATCTCCAATCTGACCCTGAATCTTCAAATCTCTTCGGTACATGGGAGGCATATTTCCACGCCTTAATGCATTGACGTGTACTGCTTCTGACTCAAGCGCTCTCTCTGCATGATTAGGAGAAAAGCTGGGGAGTGAAGTGCCATCAGTTGCCACCAGAGGCCGAACACCAGCTGCATCAAGCTGCCCGTCCTCTCTAAGATCAGATACAGATGCACGAACTTTGCTCTTTGAAATTTTTAAGATTCCCTCAATTCGGTCATTTGTAGCCAAAAGCACTGAAAGTCCCTCATCTTCCAAGCTAGTTACATCCTCCCCTTCTAAATGCGCTAGAATTGCTCTCCTCAGTAAGCAAGATGACTTACGTATGTCGTCAGTCATTTCCAAGTTCAGTTCGTCACTTAGCTCATTCAGTTCGCTCAGAGATAAGCCAGGCAATTTTTTCTCAATTTCGTTTACAACAGATTCCCATTCTGATGACATTTCCATCTCTCTCTCGGTCTATTCACTGTCAAGGAATGAAAACTGTTTACCCCGTTTCTGTGTTTCTTCCCGCGAGCACGGTACCTCCTAGCATGCTAGTTTTCATCCACTTTCCGCTCGTTGCTGTCGAGGTTTTTCCTACGTTCTCCAGTTACCGGTTGCTGTATTGTTGTTAACCGGGTGGAAACACCAAAATTTATGTTGGACCCTTAGAAAGACACTCGTGCGGCCGCTCCTTCTTTGCAGGCAACTTTTTAATAAAGGCCCAGTTCCACATCAACAAGTTTTTTTTGTAACATACTTCCTCATTGCTTTTCCATTCTTGTTACGTTTTTTTTCTTTTCAAAAGATCCTGGCCTCTACTGATGTCGTCACACAAGCTTAAAGATTTTAAAGTGACCACACCTTATTTAACAGCATTACTAAAACATTCAGTTCAAACATGTAAAACATTAAGAAAAGAAACAAAACATTTTTAAAACTTTTCCTTCTAAATCTGCAATGCAGGTTTTTTCAAAGGGCACAACAAATCCTATACATTGAATTGGTTTTAATAACTTTAATGTACTTGAAATATGCACTGTGCAACTGTATTACCTAGGAAAATACAAGTATCGGATCGAGACTTGGTGTCGGCAGATACTCAGTATTAACTTTCAAGTTCACCTGGGACGAAAGTAGCCACATTCAAACAAGACACTCATGCTCGAGCAAATGACACACAACCATGCAGAAGATGAGGGAGGGAAAGGAGAGCATTAGAGGAGTATCAGCGCTTACCAAAATAAAGAAAGAAAATGATTATATAGATGCATGAATGTTGCAAGACTAGAGGCTGTGGAGGGCACAGAGGGAGCAGGGCCAGGGACGGCAGGGCATGGAGACAAAGTCTGTCCACCAACCTAGGGCAGGAGCCACATCCAGGCAGCAGGCACAGACATTGACGACTCACACAAACAGAAGAGAGCAGGTTAGTAACAGAAACTGACATGGTCAAGACAAAAGCAGAGGAGAGGGAGGAGAGAGAAAAGATGAGAGGTATCTAAGCTGGCAGAAACTAAGCTAAACTATGCCAGGAGAGACTATGGCAGAGACTGAGCCTCCCTGGATGAGCCTCCCTTCGAAATTATGCAATCCATTTGATAAAGAGAACAAATGAGTCTTAAGTTTGGTTTTAAAGGGATCAAGAGAGAAAGGGTGCATGGTAGGCAAAGGCGCAGTGGCCAGTGGACTTCTTTTTAACTCTTGAAACAACTAATAAACTAGCATCCTGAGAGCGCAGGGTGTGTGTGTGGGGTGGGGGGGTCATAGGGTGTAATTAATTCGGACAGATAGGCCAGTGCAAGCCCATGGAGAATTTTAAATGTTAATAGGAGGACTTTAAAATCAGCCCTCATGTGAATCGGGAGCCAGTGAAGGGAGGCCAGGACGGAGTGATATGGTTGAACCTCCTAGCTCTGGTCAAGATTCCGGCAGCAGCATTCTGGACGAGCTGAAGACTTCTGATAGTAGAGGCAGGCAGACCAGAGCACAGAACATTACGGTATTCAAGGCGAGACGTGACAAATGCATGAACAATGCTTTCTGCATCAGCAATACATAGCATGGTCCTAATTTTTGCAGTATTGTGGAGATGATAAAAGGCCGTTTTGGTTGTGTTCTTGATATGAGTGACAAGTGAGAGACTAGAGTCAAAAATCACACCAAGGTTTTTAGCTGTGAAATTTTGCAAGAGAATGCAATTGTCAAAAGTTAATGCAAAAAGATGCTTATGCGCAGGGGGACCAGTGATCAGCATTTCCGTCTTGCCTGCGTTAAGCATCAGGAAGTTTGTGGACTTCTAGCTTTTAATAGCACAGAGACACGCCTCAAGGTTAGCCAAGGCCAAGGACCGACCCCTGAGGGACACCAAAGTTAAGCTCTCGGTACTCAGATGTCACACTATTATAGTGGACACACTGCTTTCTCTCTGTGAGACAAGACTTAAACCAAGAGAGCACCAAGCCACGAATGCCAATTTGATTTTCCAGGCACTTTAACAGTATGGTGTGATCGACCGTGTCGAATGCTGCAGTCAGATCAAGAAAGATAAGCACTGAGGTATCACCAGCATCCATGGCTAGAAAGAGACTGTTAGTCACTCTAGTTAGTGCAGTTTCAGTGGAATAAAAACACCTGAACCCTGACAGGCTGTTGGAGGATATATGAGTGATGAGTTGAGCAGGTACAATTTTTTCAAGTATTTTAGAAAGAAACCGGAGATTAGAGATTGGCCTATAATTATTTAAGGTTTCTGGGTCAAAGTTAGGTCTTTTAAGTAAAGAGCTAATCATGGCTGTTTTAAAAGCAGAGGGTAGAGTGCCCGACTTAATCAGCATATTTAAGAGGCTGAGGATTATAGGGCCGAGGACTGAGAAAAGATCTGTGTAAAGTTTAGGGGAGTGTGACCTGGAAGGTAATGAGAAAATTGTCAGAAAGGGCAATGGAGTAGGGAGATAGTTACATGAGAGATAGTTAGGCCGCAAGCTAGAATAAGATCTAAGGTGTTGGCATTGGAATGAACGGGTTAGTGGACGTATTGGTTAAAGCCAAAAGTGTCTAAAATAGATGTGAATGCTTTATTAAGAGAATCATATATTAAATGACTCAGATCGGGATCGGGGGCAAAAAAACCCGATCGGGACATCCCTAGTGATGCCCCTTTGTATCCATTCAACTGAAATGTCGCTTTTAGAAATGCAAAAAAGGCTCCAAGTATTTGGTCAATAAAGTGGTCTGAGTTGTGAATTTAGATGAATAGCTAATTAGGGGACCACAATTCTTTTTCCATTTATGTAGCCAGCCAGCCCACTGAAATATGCTCGCTGACCCGCTTCTCTTGCTTGCTTGATGTGTGGGCATACTGCTGCTCTCGCCTCTGTGTCAGCTGATAGGATGTGCTCTGCAAAGCTTATATTCAATTCCTTGCATACTGCAGAGCCCTTGGCCATACGCCAGAGCTCATCTCTGAAGTGCTCTGAGGTGGTGAACTGCATTATGACATAGTGATGTCTGCCTTCCTCCTTTTTTGCCCAAGCGATGTACCAAATTAACAATACCGTCAATCTTGTCAGACTAGTTTGGAGTGATTTTGATCAGAATCAGTGACACCTTCTCGCTTGTGCTTTTATTTTCTTGCTCGTTGAGTCCGTGCAGTTTCAGATTCCAGCAGCGTTTATAACGCTCAAACTCTAGGATTCTTTCAGTTTGGCATTCTCCATTTCGATTTTTGTAACCGCCTTTTCTAAAGTAAAAGTTTTGGGGTTACATTCTGTTATCTCTTTGGCATTGAATTCCACACTTTTGGCCACTTCTGTGATCATGAGAAAATCATTCTTCATTTACTCATTGAGTTCTTGTAGCATAGCAGAGGGGTTGTTCACAGCAACGAGAATGGTGGCATTAGATACCTCCGCTTCATTTTTTGATTTCTTGAGTGGGACTGGAATTTTGGTCGGGGTTTTGGGAAGGGGATGCCGTGCATTCGAAGACAGGGTTTCCATGTCATGGTCGCTAGCATTATCACAGTAATTGTGCAGGAGCAGTGAAGTAGCAGCAGTGACGTTACCCTTTGTCTGGTTAGGTTTTGGCATTACTAAGGGTGGTGAGAACAATGTCAAGTGAAAGTCGAAATTTAGACTTTGCACAACAATATCCACAGAACAACTTCTGCATTAGTGTGTGCATTGTTTTCCAGTCAGATTGCTTCTCCTTCAGAGCAGGATCCTAGTAAGGCTTTGCTTTAAATTGCTTCAGTAGCCGCAATTTCTGGTTTCTCTCATCTCTGTTGCGTGCTATTTGCCTGAGTAGCCACGATTTCTGTTTGTTCTGTTTACTCTGTTGTCGTTCACCGTATATAATTTACTTTGTGCTAGATTCTTTCAGAGTTCACTTAACTTAGGTTCTGTCAGTTTATAACTGTGTGCTCTGTCTGGTAGCGTCGCTAGCTTATTTTATTAGGGAGTTTGTATTGAATTCCTGTCGCATCAGCTATTGAGTTGCTGCTTTGCATTTGTTTGTTACTCTTGGCCACAGCCAATTTACGCTTTTCTCTGAGGGGGCGGGGCTGTAGCCAGCCCACATAATACTGATACCCCTAATACTTGCTGTTAGTTTGTGCATCGTTTTCCAGTCAGATTGCTCCTCCTTCAGAGCAGGATCCTAGTAAGGCTTTGCTTTAAATTGCTTCGGTAGCCACGAGCCAGCCCTTAAGCCGCGAACGCTGTAGTCACAGGACTCATTAGTAATAGTGCTTCCGCCAAGCGGCAGCTGTAGCGGCAACTGTCACAGTCTCGTCTCTCTTGTCTCGTCGGACGAAGACTCGGTCGGACTAAGACAAGAGAGTCTACCTGTGGGAGTCCAACGAGGAAGAACAACAAGAAAGCTGAGACAACCCTTAGTGATTTAATTTCCATTTATTTATCTGTGTAATTGTGTTTCTACCCTACCTCTCTAAATACCTTTGTCCCCCTTTCTGTTTATCCATGTAATTGGACAACTACACTTATTACTGCAGATTCCTTGTCCTGATACTGCCACTCTTTCCAAGTCATCTCTGTCCCTCACACACTAATCATGTGACATCTCCCTATTCCTGTTCAAGTTTCCTCTCGCAATCTTTGCAGGTGGTGGCCTCCGCATCCTCGCGGACGCAACCTGTCTATCCTCATCCACCCGCCACGCTCTGCTGACACGACTGTTGTCATTTCAGATGGCCTATGGAACTGCCAGTCGGCGGTACAGAAGGCCGACTTCATCTCTGCCCAAGCCTCAATGCTGTCCCTGCACTTTCTGGCCCTCACTGAGACGTGGATCAGGCCGGAGAACACGGCCACTCCCGCTGCTCTCTCCACTGCTTTTTCCTTCTCCCACACCCCCAGATCCTCGGGCAGGGGCGGAGGAACTGGCTTCCTGATCTCCCCCTCATGGAGCGTCCGAGAAACCTCTCTCCCCTCTATCTCTCCCACATCTTTTGAATTTCACACTGTTTCTGTTTCTTCCCCTTATAAACTACACATGACTGTTCTCCACCCTCTCCAGGCCCTCTGCAGGCATTCCTGGATGAACTGGACACCCTCCTCAGCTCCTTCCCTGAGGACGGCACTCCCATCCTGCTGCTAGGAGACTTCAACTTTCCGCTGAATTCTACTCAGTCTGATGACCTACTCTCCCTCCTCCCTTTGACTTTACCCTCGCGGAGTCCCCTGCAATGCACAAGGGTGGCAATCAACTGGATCTTGTCTTCACAAGAGGCTGCCATGTTCCTGATCTCACAGTCACACCGCTCCACGCCTCAGATCACTTCTTCATGTCTTTCTCTTTCTCTCTCTCAATCTCACCCTCCCTGAAATCCTCTGCTCCCATGCTGCCAGTCTCAGCTAGGCGTAACCTTCACACCCTCTCCTCTAGCACCTTCTCTTCTATGGTCTGCTCCTCTCTTCCATCTGTGGAAGCCTTCTCACTTCTTCCCGTGGATGAGAAATCCTCTACAGTCCTCTTCGCACTGGCCCCCACCCTGGACACCCTCTGCCCCCCCGTCACCAAGCCGGCTCGCCTCTCCTCTCCCAGTCCCTGGCTGACTGATAGTATTCGTGCTGACAGAGCCAAACTTCGCACCCCTCTGTCCTCATACTCCTAGACCTCTCTGCAGCATTTGACACGGTCAACCACCAGATTCTCCTCTCATCCCTTGCTGGGCTAGGCCTTGCGGGATCTACACTCGCATGGTTCAAGTCCTATCTGTCTGACCGTTCCTACCAGGTCTCCTGGAGGGAATCAGTCTCCTCCCACCGCCCTTTCCACACTGGAGTCCCACAGGGCTCTGTACTTGGTCCACTCCTCTTCTCTCTCTACACCAGATCTCTCGGTCAAGTTATCTCCGCCCATGGTCTCTCTTACCACTGCTATGCTGATGACACACAGTTGTTCTTCTCCTTCCCCCCTTCTGACCCTCAGATTCAGCCTCATATCGCAACCTGCTTAGCTGACATTGCCTCCTGGATATCCGCTAACCACCTCAAACTCAACCTGGAGAAAACGGAGCTTCTGTTTTTTCCCGCTAAGATCTCCCCAACGATTGACACTGCAATCACCATCGAGGGATCTGTGGTGTTTCCCACCACAGCAGCCAAAAACCTTGGCGTAACCCTCGACAACCAGCTGACCTACGCCGGTCACATCGCGGCACTCACTCGATCCTGCAGATTCTCCGTATACAACATCAGGAGAATCTGCCCCTTCCTCACAACAGGCGACCCAGCTCCTGGTCCAGGCACTTGTCATCTCCCGCCTGGACTACTGCAACGTTCTACGAGCTGGCTTACCGACCTGTGGCATCAGGCCGCTACAGCTCGTGCAGAACGCCGCTGCACGCCTGGTATTCAACCTCCCTAAGCACTCTCATGTCACTCCATTGCTTATTGCGCTCCACTGGCTTCCAGTAGCTGCCCGCATCCAGTTCAAGACACTGGTGCTGGCCTACCAGGCCACAAGAGGTTCCGCCCCATCATACCTTCAGTCCCTAATAACTCCGTATGCCCCTACTAGAACCCTCCACTCTACGACCTCTGGTCAGCTGACAGTTCCCTCACTTCGGGAACCCGGCAGCCCCTCCTCCCGACCACGCCTCTTCTCCGCCATTGCCCCGTGGTGGTGGAACGACCTCCCTCATACAGTTATGACTGCGGAATCTCTTACCATCTTCCGCAAGAAACTGAAAACCCACCTCTTCAGAACCCACCTGTCCCCCAATGCCTAACCTCCCTTCCTTACAGAAAAACAAAAAAACACCTTGTCTTGTATCTATGTTTGTCAAAGAATTCCAGGGGCGCAATGCGAAGGGGTAAATTTACGTTCAGTCTTATTGCGATGTCTGCTCATGAGGTATTAGGAATCCGACTGATGCACTGATTGTAAGTCGCTTTGGCTAAAAGCGTCTACCAAATGCTAAATTGTAAATTGCATTAAAAAGAAAGAGTAGATAGTAAACTTTTGGGGGACAAACAAACAGAGCACTTAAAACAAGGTGTGCCTAGTTTGCCATTTTACCGGATGCTCTTCCCACTTAGATTTTGCAATGCGCAGTTATATTGTTGACAGAACTGAACACATTTCCTGTGAAAATGGCTAGCCGGATGCGCGAAATGGCTAACCGGACGCACCCGTTCTTGATTTCATGCTGTTCCATATTTCATATGACACCGGCAAATCAATGGAGCAAAAGTTCTATTACTGGGTAAATATCACCATTTCTAGGTCCACCGTAACATTGTCATGAGGGGATGTTGTCATGCATGTGTTGTGTTTCATTCAGTCCGGTTGCTGCTGGCTAGCTAGCTAACGTAAGCCGCGGTTAGCTCACTAGCTAGCGTTATCTGATTTGACGGTGTTCGAGCATTGGTATATACAGCAGATGCTGTACTGGGGCTTGTGAGTTGCGTCTCTGCTACCACCGTCTTGCAGAGGTGTTCTGACTCGTTCGAGTAGTAGAAAATGCCAAACTTTTGTTCTGCTTTTGGATGTACTAATGGAAGAAATGCCAAAACCAAGCAACAGGGAATAACATTTCAGAGGTGTGAAGTTATTTTAGAGTATTTTACTGTTATGAACGGGATGAACTTAATATTTGTAACATGAAGTTTCTGTCTTGATACTAAGTTAAGCTAACTTAGATTATGTCAGGTAAAAAATATTAGCATTTTATTAAGGATACGAGTTAGTAAAATGGTGAGAATGATATTTATCAATCTTCAACTTTTTGTATACACTTATGTGAGATTAGAGCTGTATTTGTGTTGTGCCTTTGTATTGTGTCTTGTATAAACATACAGCCCAAGACCTTTCCCTGGAGCTTTTGTTTTCAGTTGTACAAAACTTTAAGACTGGTTTATCACAATCAAGATTTTGAACTGGTTCAAGGAACGAAAACAAAAACCAGAAACCATCAATATTTCACTAGGAACAAAAATGAAACCAGAAACTTTATATTTTGTAATGTTCTGGAACAGAAGAATTTATTTGAAATAATGGTAACCGGTTAATAACGTTATCTCTTCATCCTTTTATTTATCACAGCAAATTAAAATATGTTCTGCTTGCAATGACTTTAGTGCGGAGTTTACCTCCTGTCTACCTCTGAACATTACTGAAGTCTTAGGATAGCGGACATAAATTTACCGGCAGCAGGCAGTAATTTAATGTGAAAGTGAATTGTGTCGAGGGCTCCCCATTTGCATCCAGAGGAGATAAATATTATGCCACGCCCCTTATAAAATGTTGGTCTTAGACATCAACCTCATTAATGTTTGATAGATAGGCTAACAAGTAAAGAGAACTAATGTTGCTAGCTAGCTCCAGTTAGGCTAAACATAATGTGCCGGTGACGCAGTGGGTAGCGCTGTTGCCTCACAGCAAGAAGGTTTCGGGTTCGGTTCCCGGCCGGGTCCTTTCTGTGTGGAGTTTGCATGTTCTCCCCGTGTCTGCGTGGGTTTCCTCCGGGAGCTCCGGTTTCCTCCCACAGTCCAAAGACATGCAGATTAGGTGAATTGGAGACACTAAAATTGCCCTTAGGTATGAATGTGTGTGTTTGTCTGTGTGTCTGCCCTGCGATGGACTGGCGACCTGTCCAGGGTGTTTCCCCGCCTTTCGCCCTATGTCAGCTGGGATAGGCTCCAGCACCCCCGCGACCCTAATCAGGACACGCGGAATGAATGAATGAATAATGTGCCCAGCATAGCCTATTAGCAAGCTTGTTAACTGCAGCATTAAAATGACAATTTCTCATGACCAGAAAGCCACAGTGGCCGAGGACAGTTTGGACTGCAGCGCTCCTAGTTAGTGATACAGTGCTTTTTTTTTTAATGTTTTGTGACATTAACGATAGAGACTATAGAGTAAAATATCTATCAATAGACATTTTTATACCACCCAAAAGATACATATTGTCAAGTCACACAGCCTTACATGCAATGTCATTAACTGGTATTTTTTGGTTCTAACTTGTTCGGGAACAATAATTTTAAGGTGGAACACAAGACGTGAAACATTAAAAGACCAATTCTGCTCAGAACTAACCGACTGGAAGAAAAAAAAAAAACTGATAACAGTGTATACCTGTCACACTGCAACTCTGCACAACCCTGCTGATACACTGGATAATTTTTTTGTACATAATGTATGACTTAAAAGTAAATTATCAAAATGTGAATATTTCAGTATAAATGATCAGAGGACAAGCCAATTACTCTGACCTGCAGTGACCCGAATATTTACAACGTCTGGCTCCGCCTCTGATAACCATGTGGGTCTCCCAGATACTCTGAATTTTTACTAAACCTGCTTTCTGGAACACCGCCAAGGTGAACTAAGGGGAACCAGGAAGTGACTAAAAACCTTACATAAAACTGAGTAATCAAAAGGGGGAGAACCAGGGTGTAAACATTATCTGGATGCTTGTAAAAGGCAGCTGGCACATTTGTGAGAAGCCAGTTTGACAAAAAATATTAAATATTTTTTGTGAGGAAACCAGGCATTTTGCATATATCATATATGAAAGTATGTACTTGATTTAATTTCATTTTCATCTCATTTCATTTCGTTTTGATAAACAACCTCTAATTCAAATTCCTTTCCAATGAAATGTTTTAAGAAAATTAATATGGCAATCAGTATGGCATGAATACAATCTATTATAAAACAGATTCTAATACGTTTTTTACATTTTTGGAGATAAATACCGTCTTATTGGGTTGTCACACTTGGCTTATGTCAGACAGCATTCCTGCATTTAGAGTGACTCATGTGAGAAATGTTTGATGTTGCTCATGAGGAGAGAGAAAAAGAAGAGACTGATACATGAGAAAGGATTGTTAGTTTAAGGTATATTGCCCAACCATATAGAGGGGGTTGGGCTTAATAAAGCAAAACGATATTTAAAGGCAGAGTTGTGAAACACTGTCCTCATTGGTGATGATGGAAGTGATCAAGCCATTTTGCGTGTTGTTTCTTGTCACCTTTTTAGTGAAAGGTAAGTTCATAATCTCTTTTAAATCACCTGTTTATTTACATTGTACACCCTACCTGGACAGTCTGTAAAAATGTATTGGGGGAAAAAAGTCTTTTCACATTTTAACATGTTATATGATATCAGTTATATCATTAATATGATAATATAGCTTCAATTTTTGACAGCTACACTGCTCTCAGGTAAATGGTTTCAGCTATTTAGGTCTAACTGCTTCTTCACGTCATGCTATTTGCCTGTTTGTTAGGAGACTAATACAGCTCCTTTATTCAGATATTAAAGTATGTATCTACTGTCTGTTTGTGAATTCATACTGGATGGTTTATTTTATTTATTTATTTATTTTTTATTCATTACGTTTTATTCAGACTTTAATGTTAGATGGTATGACCCCTTGAAACCTATGAAACCTATTTTGTAAAAATGTACAAAAATAAGTACGATTTCAGTTAAAGGGCAAAAACTGTTCATTTCAGTCCAAATTTAGCTGAAAAGTGTTTGTTAATGAATTTTTATCCATGATGAAGAGAAGGCAAGGAATGAAAATACAACTCAAAAAAACCAAAACATTGACTCAGTTAGTTTCTGTTGATCAACAATAAGACGTTTCTGAATGTCATGCAAAGTAATTGCAACTGAAAACCAGATGAACCAGCTACCTTACATGATCATAGCCACACCTGATACACCGAAGTCTGAAGAATGAGGAGATGATCTATGGGCTTACTTTGCATACAAGAAACAGAAAAGACTGCGTACAGTAAAGACTGCAATATTATGAGGGAAGAACACAACAAATATAAAGAGGCGCCTGACGCAACATCATTCTGTTTTTTGTTCTTTGTTTTGCTTTGTTTTCTTGGGGGGGGGGGTCACTTTCTTTTTTTAAATTTATGGATACATACAGACATACATACAAACATACAACACAAAACATAATAAAACATCACATCGATCCTATCTCAGGATCATTATATTACAGTTCAAATAGAAGAAGAAGAAGAAGAAGAAGGATCTTCAGTTAGCAGTAATAATAATAATAATAATAATAATAACAACAATAATAATAATAATAATAATTATAGTAATATAATTATCATCAGTTGTAACAATTGTTACAGCTGTAAATAATCATAAGTGGTAACAGTAATAATATCATTAATAATAATCATCCTCATCATCATCGTCGGTATAGTTCTTTCTTTTTATATATCATTTGTCTGTCTGTTTTAACCCTACTAAAACAAACATGGAGTGTACATGTAGAACTAACTGAATCTGGAGCAGAGTATTAATATTAAAGACTTACTCTAAGATTATTGATTATCTGTGGACATTTGTACTTGCTTTTAGCCTATGTCCACACCCACATACAGAAGAGCAGTATAACAGGCATCACATACACACACCACTGTGTTATTGTTATTGTTACAAAACATTGTATAGTACGGTACAAACTTATTTTCTGTGATGTATGCATTGAGAGTACAGTGATTTGCAAAGGGGTTGCTAATACTAACTATTACTTTAAGATATTCAGAGATTTTAAAGTTAATGTTCGGATTCACAATTCAAACAAATACGTTCAAAATGGCTAAATTAACCTAAATTACATTTTTATGAGAGGAAAGAATCAAAGGTGAGAAAAAAAAATTCAAAGTGGTTTTCAGCTATGTATTGCTTGTATAAAATGTATTGGTTAGAACAAACTGGCTAAAAAAAAAAAAGACATTTCATGCTTAAAACTGCATCTGACTTATGATGGTCTTTTTTTTTCAGATACCCAATCACAGCTTGATGGTAAGTTACACACTTAAGCTCAGCTAGCTTTTCAAGGATATTGTATCCACTTTAAAACTTCAGTGTGTTTTTCACTGCCTAATATGCTCTTCTTCTTCTCTCCACATCAGTGTGTGGCCTGGCCCCACTAAACACCAGGGCAGTGGGGGTCCAGGACGCCCCTGCCGGGGCCTGGCCTTGGCAAGTCACCGTGCAGACGACTTCACTATTTGGCGGCCATTTCTGTGGTGGCACCTTAATCAACAAAGACTGGGTGCTGTCAGCGAGTCGCTGCTTTCGATTGTACGTAATCATCCAGATTTATGAATGTAACAAAACATTGGCACGGTCTTGATCATGAACGACTTTTCATTTGTTATTTTCCTCTACCTCAGCTATACAGCTTCAGATATCATCGTCTACCTGGGTCGTCGAAATCAGCAGGAATCCGACCCAAATGAGGTGTCAAGAGGTGTGTCTCAGATCATCATTCACCCTGACTTTAACTCTGCCACCAGTGAGAATGACATTGCTCTGCTGCGTCTCTCCTCCTCTGTAAATTTCACTGACTACATCAAACCAGTTTGTCTGGCTGCAGAAAACAGCACCTTCTACAATGGCACTGACAGCTGGGTCACGGGTTGGATATTAATTGAAGAACTTGGTAAGATCATGTGAAACAACGTGTTGAATTGCAAGATCCTGTGAAGTGACACATAACATTTGATGTTAATTTGATCATATTAATTGGGCTTTGATTAACGTTGTTGGGAACACAGAGAGCAATCATTCTGTGCAGCATTATTAAAGTGCACAACCGTTACCAAAGATGTAAAGACGAAGTTCACCTCTTTTGTCTTGTGGGCCAAATTTTTTTCAGTTGACTCTTAGTAATTAAATCATCAAAGCAGCGTTCTGATATGCTATTTCAGTAGTTTCTGATAGTCATTTAGTAGGATGTCTGTACTGTAATGATAGGGCTTGTGGATCCATTTGCACAGATCCACAGTGTATTATCAAACAAATCCGTTACTGAAACCAGTTACTGAAGTCCAAAACACAAAAGAGAATCAGAAAACCGATAAACCGGGTCAAAGCCATACACAGGATAGACATAAAAAGAAGCACAGGTTTGGTAATGCTTGGCGGGATACTCAGTTCCTCACAAACTAATGCCAGGCAGAAAGTTTGACATATACAGGACATGCTAATTAGTCAATGAGTTAAAGATATGGTTAGAAATCAGGTGGGGAGGAGCTTCACCAGATTGGAAGTGACTGAACCGCAAGTTGGCTGCAGGCAGGTGTGACAATGACCAAGTAAAAATAATTTTACATCCTGTTCTATTCACTAATTGAAAACATGCCAAAAATCCAAGTGTTCTTTAAAAAAAAAAAACCAACTACAAAAAAACAGGTTCTTGTAAACACTACCAACAATGGTCATATTTAGCCCTGTTTGTCAAAAACAAATAAACTACCATTAGCTTTGTGAGCGAATTTTCATTGTGAAATCGAGTTCTACCCAGATAGCAATGCTGTCCACGTACCTTTAGCTCTGATTTAACATCCCATTGAATCTAATTAGCAGAGACAGTAGTTTGTACACATGTTCAAAATACACAGACACATTGTCTTAATGCATGTTGGATGAGCCAGTTTGGTGGTTTTATACGATATATGTTTATGTGTTTTAGATTATTTTGTTCTGTGAAGTAACAGTAAGTGACTGACTTAGATGTGTCTGCTCTGTTTCTGCTCAGCCTCCGGTAGAATATCTCAGATTTTGCAGGAAGAGCAAGTGTCAGTAATGGGAAACAGGCAGTGTAAATGTATTTACAATAATATAAGCGATGACGTAATCTCAGACCAATTCATCTGTGGTAGAAGCAATGGCCCCTGTGTGGTGAGTCTCTTTGTTTTGATATCGTTCTGTCTCATACAGTTACTAATATCAGTATCTTCCAAATGTTTTTATTTCTGTTAAGACTCTTTACTTTTTGTTGTATTACATTCGACTGTCACTGTAAGCAGTTTGTAAAAAAAACTAACACTAAATTACTATTACATTCTTTTTTTTTTAGGTCATTAGTAGTCTCTAAAAATGATACTATTGTGTAGCAAGGCACTGTATTTTACATGCTTTTCTAATATTAATAGATTAAGCAACAATATATAAGAACAAGAAATGATATAGTAGAGCAGTGCTTCACTGAGCAAACTGAACTCGTTGATCTATGACATTGTCACTCCACAGTATGACGGAGGAGCTCCAATGATGAGCAAACAGGGCTCTCGCTGGATACAGTCAGGCGTTTTCATCACTACATTCACTTGCTTTTCACAACCATCTGTATTTACCAGAGTGTCCCAGTACCAAGACTGGATCAACTCTCACATCACCACTGACCAGCCCGGCTTTGTCAGATTTACCTCCAGCGGCACTGATGGCGATTTGAGTGTGAGCTGCAGTATTGTGCCTCCAATCACCACCAATGTGACCACCACTGTCAGTACTGCCCCCACTGCCACCACTGTCAGTAAGGCCACCACTGTCAGTACTGCCCCTACTGCTACCACTGTCAATACTACCCCAACTGCCACCACTGTCAGTACTGCCACCTCTGTCAGTACTGCCCCTTCTGCTACCACTGTCAGTACTGCCACCACTGCCACCACTGTCAGTACTGCCACCACTGTCAGTACTGCCCCCACTGCCACCACTGTCAGTACTGCCACCACTGTCAGTACTGCCCCTGCTGCTACCACTGTCAATACTACCCCAACTGCCACCACTGTCAGTACTGCCACCTCTGTCAGTACTGCCCCCACTGCCACCACTGTCAGTACTGCCACCACTGTCAGTACTGCCCCCACTGCCACCACTGTCAGTACTGCCACCACTGTCAGTACTGCCCCTACTGCTACCACTGTCAATACTACCCCAACTGCCACCACTGTCAGTACTGCCACCTCTGTCAGTACTGCCCCCACTGCCACCACTGTCAGTACTGCCACCACTGTCAGTACTGCCCCCACTGCCACCACTGTCAGTACTGCCACCACTGTCAGTACTGCCCCTACTGCTACCACTGTCAATACTACCCCAACTGCCACCACTGTCAGTACTGCCACCTCTGTCAGTACTGCCCCTTCTGCTACCACTGTCAGTAGTGCCCCTACTGCCACCACTGTCAGTACTGCCCCTACTGCTACCACTGTCAATACTACCCCAACTGCCATTAATGCAGTCACCACTATCACCTCTAGGAGCACTGCAGTCACTGCACCCTGTAAGTGTCCATCAAATGTCTCCAAAGTATAAGTAATTCTCTCTCTCTCTCTCTCTCTCTCTCTCTCTCTCTCTGTGTCTGTCTGTCTCTCCCTGTCTCTCTGTCTCTGTGTCTTTCTTTTTGATCAGAATATAATTTATGAATGAAGTTCTATGAATGACACGCACCCAGTCACCCATTTTTTTATTCTATCCATATTTTCTCTTCGCTGATTTTCTTCTTCTTCTTCTTCACTTCTGGTTTATCTCATCCATCAAGTCCCACCTTCTCTTTAGGAACTGCCCTCCCATAAGTATCATTCCCACAAATCGTACCCACATGACTGAACTAATTAAAACATCTAGCTCCAGAGCCTGCTAGCTCCACCCTCTCCCTCACTTCCTTGCTCCACTCACTTTTAAATGACATTTCTCTCTCCGTCTTTCCTTTGCTCCATGTGTCGCTCCTCCCTTGGTATTTATTTCCCTCTCACAAGATTTTTCCTGTTATCTGGATTCTGTCCCATTGTTTGTTTGTTTGTTTGTCTTTGTTTTTTCTGGGGTTTTTTGTAAGCTTTCTATATTTATCTGAACTTGTGATGCTACATTGTACTTATAAATGGTACTTATTATTCATTCTGACCTGTTTTTTTTATATACCTGTCCAAATTTTTATGTTGTAACAAGACTTTGGGCTTTAAACCTCCCTCTATCTCCCCCCTCCCTCTCTCCCTCCCTCCCTCTCTCCCTCCCTCCCTCTCTCTCTCCCCCTCCTTCCCTCCCTCTCTCTCTCTCTCTCTCTCTCTCTCACTCTCTCTCTCTCTCTTTCTCTCATTTCTGGTTTCCTGTTTAGCAACTGTACCTCAAACCTCAACTACAAGTACCTCAATTTTGAAAACATCCATTACTTCTTCAGTCCCAGCCCCATCCAGTACAACCTCTGCTCTTAGTAAGTGCCCAGTTGCTTAACTTATTAAATAAGTTGACAGCTTTAGACACAACCTTGTAACTACACACATATCATACAGTATTGTAAACTCATCTTCTGGATTTTATTGTATTGATGAAGGTTATCTTCATTATTGTCTCCTAAACGATACTTTGAATGTACCCATTCACTATTGTTCTTAAGCATCTTACTCTTTATTCTCGTCCTCCTTCTGTCTCGCTCACTTTCTCCTCCTCCCTTTCTCTCTCTCTCTCCCTTGTGCTTCCTGGTTTTCTTTGTAGCAATAACTATCCCTTACTCTTCAACCACGACAACTCCAAAAACTCTCTCTCTATCTTTTCAGCTGTGGTCTGTGGCAGTGCCCCTCTGAACACTCTTCGTGTTGGGGGCAGTAGTTCTCTGGCGACTGGAGGCTTATGGCCATGGATGGCCAGTCTGCACCATGGAGGCAAACACGTATGTGGGGGTACACTGATCACTGAGCAGTTCGTCCTGAGCTCTGCTGACTGTTTCTCCAGGTACCAGCTGAATGACAAGGTCCAATATGTAACTGAAAAATCTAAGCCAGTGGCAGCTGGTAATGGCTGTGAATTTTCTAAATGTGACCATTTCCTCCCTTTTGCCAGCTCCACCAATGCTTCAGAATGGACCGTGTTCCTCGGCCGTCTCAATCAAAATGGTCCCAACCCTAACGAGGTCTCTCTGAGGGTGAGCAACATCACACTGAGTAACCTGACAGGCAACAATGTGGCTGTTCTGGAGCTGGCCAGCAAACCCACACTCTCAGACTTCATACAGCCCATCTGTGTGGACCTGGGAACAGAGACCTTCTCCACAGGAACACAGTGCTGGATTGTGGGTTGGAGCTCAGGACAAGGAGGGGGTAAGAATGTGTGTGTGTGTGTGTGTGTGTGTGTGTGTGTGTGTGTGTGTGTGTGGAGAGAGAGAGAGAGAGAGAGAGAGAGAGAGACATGGTGTGTGTGTGTGTGTGTGTGTGTGTGTGTGTGTGTATGAGTGTGTGTGTGTTTGTTCATACACATTCACGCCTGCAACAGTTGCAGTTATTCCTAACAAAAATATTACCTTAAGATGGGACAAATCTTTATAACATAACCTTACTCCTTTTTGTTCATTTTTTCCCCTCTCTTCCTTAGTTCAACAAACCCTTCAGGAGGTCCAGACTACCGTGGTGGATTGTGGGAGTTCAGCCTCCCCTGAGAATATCTGCACTGGTTTAGTGACTTTACAGCAGGTATTTCATCGATATATTGGTCTTTTTCATGTGCTGAGCAGAGCTACTCAGAGCAAAACTGTTATCTGATTGTAACAAAAGTAACCGAACTTATCAACATAATATTTTGAAATTTGAACATGTATGATCATGAGCATCCAGAGATTTTTGTCTTTCTGGCTCTGTCTCCTAAATATCTAATTATTCGTTCAGACCAACCTTAAGAACAATGTTTAAAACCTGAGAGTTTTAAATGAAAATATTGTGCAAACTCATTGACTAAATTAAATATTATTATTTCAATCTACGTTAACTTGTGTTATCATGTTAGTGGCATATGCTTGATCTGCCATAGCCAAAATTCAGTCTAGGCTAGGGTTCGGGAGAATATTTTTCATGTAAACTGAACTACAATGGAAACTGCTTATAGTGATCACGTCTCTCTGGGTGAAATTGATCACTATAAGCGGTCGATCATTATAATCAGTTTTTTTCCTTCTCTTTATTTCTCACACAGATTACCATCAAATTGACATCTGTATATTTATTACATTAATACAAAGTAATGAAATGGACAGCATCGCTATTTACAGAATTTTATGGACTCTTTCAAAATGTAATAGGCTAGGCCTACAACTGCTTCAAATGCTTTTCAAATTATGTACTGCACAAATGAAATTACTGAACTGTGTATAATTTAAATACACTGTAATACAGTACAGTACTGTATATAAAATATAGCTTATTGTTGTTCAAATTATAATTAGGGTATAGCCTAAAATGTAAAAGTGCTGTGTGGTTTACAAAATACAATAATGTCAGTAGTGCAAATACAGGATAAGCCACGGCTTGGCAGGGCTTTCAGTGCATTTCTCAACTTAACAGAGTTGAAATTAGACTGTAGGTTATCAATGCCAAAACTGGTAGCAGAATTTGAAATCAAACTTATCCGTAAAAGTTTCGCTGCTGCATCTCGTTGGTTGGTTTTTGGCAGTCTGTTATAAGCTTCGATGAGTCTGCATTTGTCACTGAGAGAAAATGACTTTCTTTTTCCCGTTATGATTTCTGTGCACCTCAAGTGGTTAGCCAGATGCAGACGGTAAAAAAAAAGGATTACCTTAGTTTTAAATTTTATCCATATGTTGTCATGTATACAAAAGGCCCAGAATGAACACTGTAAGCGGACGACTTGATTGCTATAAGCGAATTACACAGTGCTACACTTATATAGAAATGATTCTGTCCTAAGCTTTTTGTTCCATATAAGTGGTTGATCACTATAACCGTTATCATTGTATAAGTGGTTTCCATTGTAATTCTTTCATGCGCTCCATAATAGGCAGCATTATGTGTTTCATTATCTGTTTCCATGCCATTCTCTCTCTTTCTCTCTTTCTCTCTCTCTTTCAGGGTGATGTTGGGGGCCCTCTGATGTGTAAGCAGGGCCTGGCATGGTTCCAGCCTGCAGTTTTGACTGTAGTTAACAGTACCTCAAGCAGCAGTAGTCGCAGGAACAATACCAGTGGCTTCATGGTCTTCAACCGACTGGTGCGCTATAACAGCTTTCTGCGCAAAGCTGTCGACAGACTCCCTTCACCAGCCTTTGACAACTCATCCTCTGTCCCCAGCAGCACTGTGTCCCCGACAACCGCAACCGTGGAAACCATCCCAGGAGCTGGAACATCTCTCTCCCTTTCGGTCACCTTTCTTCTCCTTCTTTCACTCCCTGCTTTCTTCCAAGCCATTTTTTAGGTCGTGAGATATTAAGTTGCCCATAATTTGTCAGACTAATCACGTAGTCTGTAACCACTGTTTTATAATTTAAAGATGTGAGATTATATTGGATGACAGGGATCTTCTGGGTAGTATTCTGGAGGCCTCATCTTGTAATAATTGTTTACGTTTATGCTGATGCTTTGATTCGGTCTTACTGCTGTTTCTCACTGACTTGTTAAATTCCATCTCAGTTCTCCATCATAACATGCTTTGCTTTTCATCTCACAAAAAAAAAAAAAAAAAAAAAGCTTTTGCGCTTCAAACTTTGGCATAGTGGCCAGAAATTTTGAGACACATTGATTTATAAAACACTACAATCCTTGACACTGTGATGCTTTATAAGTTGCAGAATACATCTTGTCATCAATGTATAATTCCTTGCAGTAAGGATCAGAGAAAAGACACTGAAGGAGACAGACAGACAGACAGACAGACAGACAGACAGACAGAGAGATAGATAGATAGATAGATAGATAGATAGATAGATAGATAGATAGATAGATAGATAGAAAATGCAACTGCATCAATGTAGCCATTTATTCTAAAGTTATGTCAACCACTTATTTCTGTCCCTGGCTGATCAGGAAACCGTTTAAATTATGAGGCATGTTAGATCAATAAATGTATGAGTTATTTCTCTCTCATATCATAACTCTCCATTTCATTATCTCTATGTAGGAAAACCACTGAACATACAAAATTAAAGACAAACTTTTTACCTCACAAAATGATTCAGTGTATGATATGTATGCTTTGCTTCAGCGTGTTCTTATTCTAGTGTTATGACTTGTTCAATATGTAATAAAATACAAGATTTAACATCATAGCATTTTAGGAATTAGCAGTCTAGGGCAAGCTACTTAAGAAAATATAAGAAATAAAGCCACCAGTTATTCTACAAAACTCAGATCAGAGAAATGAACGCTACAGTGAAATATGGCGAGCTACAGTTCAAGCTACAAGGCAAAAGCAACTGGTTACACTGAGGCTATTTTATGACTGATGTCAAGTCTGAGGCTAACTGAAGTAGTAATAGCCACCAGTCAAACAATTTGTTCTAATAATTGTTTATATTAAAAAGGGGGGCACAAAATACCTGTATTTATATTACACTTGTCTTCATGAACTGGATCTAATATAGCAACACCCCCAAAAGAAGTTCAACATAAAATAATTCACAAATCTTGCCAGCAGTCCTAAAAAATTGATTGCGGATCTCCACTATGGTGCCACCTTCGTTAAAAAAGAAAAGAAAAGAAAAGAAAAGAAAAGAAAAGAAAAAAAAAGCTCCACTGTGCTGACTGAGAATCAGTCCCAAGAGAAAAGTGGGAAAAAAATCCATACCACCCGATCTACACAACATGAAAACATGCCTGACAGTAAATTTGCATAACAGCAGCATGAAGTGAAGAATGTCTCCTTTAAAAAAAATCCAGTTCAACTAGTTGTGTACATTTATATAAGATCTGATTTTGACTGGGCAGAATATATTTTAGTACCTTCCCGTACCTTCTTGAATATAAATCGCTGTGTTTCTGTGGGTGAAAATTTTCAGCCTGGGCCAGATCTAACCAGGTCCCAACACCACACGGTACCTGTTCTGAGACAAAACAATAGGAGTCTAATATTGAGTCCGATGCAGTGTAAGTTTATTGTATAGTTCATACAACAAACTGAGTCAGGTCCCGGGGAGTGACTGACGCATTCTCACAAAGCACCGATTTTTATACATGTTCTCTCCAAAAATGATACACATTACCTCATCTCTTTGTATGTGGAGCGTGCCGGCCCATCCTCACAGATTCCCTCTCAACTCTGATTTACGTTACATCATTATTGCTTATTTCCTTTACATCTAGCATATGTTGTCACCAATATTTACTGCCCTGCTCATTAGTGGAATAAGACGTACCATGAAACCTTGAACATTTCACCCTCTACATGCATTGTTACTGACCACGACACTCTGGCAGAGGCGCCTTTCTTATCTCACATGCAGCCCCTAAAGGGCATCACAGGCATCTTCTTTTTGAACGCGGAGAACTTGATATTTCTTGTAATACAAAAGATTGTATAGTTATAACTTTTAATATAAATGACTACAGTGACTCACCCCTATAATAATGAATACATTATTGTTACATTGTTTATCATGGTTGCTAAAATGGTTATCTTAAGGGAGCGTATTATTTCTCCAACATTTCAACTGACAGTAGTGATTGTTCAGGTCTCTGGTGTAATCTGACTTGTGTCCCTCGTGTGTTTTTCCTTTGGTTTTAGTCGTTGGAGCTTGCAGAAGAAACCAGTTATTATTATCTCTTTCCATGCCATTCTCTCTCTTTCTCTCTTTCTCTCTCTCTTTCAGGGTGATGTTGGGGGCCCTTTGATGTGTAAGCGGGGCCTGGCATGGTTCCAGCCTGCAGTTTTGACTGTAGTTAACAGTCCCTCAAGTAGCAGTAGTCGCAGGAACAGTACCAGTGGCTTCATGGTCTTCAACCGACTCGTGCGCTATAACAGCTTTCTGCGCAAAGCTGTCGAGAGCCTGCCTTCACCAGCCTTTGACAACTCATCCTCTGTCAGCAGAGTCTCCAACAGCACTATGTCCCCAACAACTGCAGCTGTGTCCCCAACAACTGCAGCTGTGTCCCCAACAACTGCAGCTGTGTCCCCAACAACCGCAACTGTGTCCCCAACAACCGCAAATGTGGCAACCATCCCAGGAGCTGGAACATCTCTCTCCCTTTCGCTCACCTTCCTTCTCCTTCTTTCACTCCCTCCTTTCCTCCAAGCTATTTTTTAGGTCGTGGGATATTAAGTTATCCATAATTTGTCAGACTAATCATGTAGTCTGTAACCACTGTTTTATAATTCAAAGATGTGAGATTATATGGGATGACAGGGATCTTCTGTGTAATATTCCGGAGGCCTCATCTTGTAATAATTGTTTTTGTTTATGTTATTAATTCTTTCTTACTGCTGTTTCTCACTGCTTTGTTTTAATTCCATCTCAGTTCTCCATCATAACATACATTGTTTTTCATCTTACACAAAAAAAAAAAAAAAACAGGAAGAAAAGCTTTTGCGTTTCAAAATCGGCATCGTGGCCAGAAATTTTGAGACGCATTGATTTATAAAACACGATGATGCTTGACACTGTCATGCTTTATAAATTGCTGAATACATATTGTAATAATAGCCCCTGTGGGGGAGACTGACAAGTCAGGGCCAGATATGACTGAGTCCCACCGCCACACTATTTGCTGCTCTTCTGGCGCTAAGTCTTCAATGAATTCATCATCATCATTTTCTGACGCTTATCCGGGACCGGGTCACGGTGGCAGCAGACTGAGGAGGGTAGCCCAGACATCCCTTTTCCCGGCTACATCCACCAGCTCCTCCTGGGAAATCCCAAGGCGTTCCCAGGCCAGCCGAGATATATAATTCTCCCAACATGTCCTGGGTCTCCTCCCACTTGTCCGTGCCCAGAACACCTCCACAGGGAGGTGCCCAGGAGGCATCCTGACTAGGTGCCCGAACCACCTCAACTGGCTCCTTTCAATGCGGAGGAGCAGCGGCTCTACTCCAAGCTCCTCCCGGGTGTCTGAGCTCCTCACCCCATCCCTAAGGGTGCGCCCAGCCACCCTGTGGAGGAAGCTCATTTCCGCCGCTTGTATCCGTGATCTCATTCTTTCGGTCACTACTCAGAGCTCGTGACCATAGGTGAGAGTTGGAACAAAGCTCGACTGGTAAATTGAGAGCCTTGCCTTCTGACTCAGCTCCTTCTTCACCACGACAACCGCATGACAGCCGCTGCCGCCCCAATCCGCCTGTCGATCTCCCGCTCCATTTTACCCTCACTCATGAACAAGACCCCGAGATACTTGAACTCCTCCACTTGAGGCAGGAACTCAGTCCCTACTCGGAGGGGCCAAGCCACCTTTTTCCGGCATAGGACCATGGCCTCGGACTTGGAAGTGCTGATCCTCATTCCGACCGCTTCACACCTGGCTGCAAACCGCCCCAATGCGTGCTGGAGGTCACAGTTTGATTAGGCCAACAGAACCACATTATCTGCAAAAAGCAGAGACGCAATCCTGAGGCCATCGTGCTGGACACCCTCCTCACCCCGACTGCACCTTGAGATCCTGTCCATGAAAATTAAGAACAAGATCGGAGACAAGGTACAGCCCTGGCAGAGTCCAACACTCACTGGGAATGAGTTTGACTTTGTGCCGAGAATACGGACACAGCTCTCACTGCGGTTATACAGGTACTGAATGGCTTGCAGCAGCGAACCTGGCACCCCATACTCCCGCAGTACCCCCCACAGGACACCCATAGGGGACATGATCGTAAGCCTTCTCCAGGTCCACAAAACACATGTAGACTGGATCGGCAAATTCCCATGATCCCTCCAGTATCCGTGCAACGGTGAGCAGCTGGTCTGCTGTTCCACGGCCAGGACGGAATCCACATTGTTCCCCCTGGATCCGAGGTTCGACAATCGGCCGCAGTCTCCTTTCTAGTACCCTGGAGTAGGCTTTCCCAGGGAGGCTGAGTAGTGTGATACCCCGATAATTGGAGCACACTCTCCGGTCCCCTTTTTTAAAAATGGGGACCACCACCCCCGTCTGCCACTCCACAGGCACTGTCCCTGACTCCCACGCAACGTTGAAGAGGCGTGTCAGCCATGACAGCCCAACAACATCCAAAGCCTTCAGCATTTCAGGGCGGATCTCATCCACTCCTGGCGCCTTGCCACTGCGGAGTTTTCTAACTGCCTCAGTGACCTCTGCCAGAGAGATGGGTGACGACCCTCCTGAATCTTTTGGCCCTGCCTCCTCTGTGGTGGGCGTGTCAGTCTGGTTTAGGAGCTCCTCAAAGTGTTCCCTCCACCGTCTGACCACATCCCCAGTCACCACCAGGTTGGGATCAGTTGACAGCTCTGCCCCTCTCTTCACCCGAGTGTCCAGCACATACGGCCGCAAGTCTGATGAGACTACTAGCAAGTCGATCATCGACCACTGGCCTAAGGAGCTCTGGTACCAGGTACATTTATGAGCTGCCTTATGCTCGAACATGCTGTTCGTTATGGACAATCCATGACTCGCACAGAAGTCTAACAACAAAGCACCACTCAGGTTCAGATCGGGTAGGCCGTTCCTCCCAATCACTCCCCTCCAAGTCTCTCCATCATTGCCAACGTGAGCATTGAAGTCTCCCAGTAGAACTACAGAGTCCCCAGATGGTGTCTTCACTAGGACACTTTCCAGTGTATCTAGGAAGGCTGGGTACTCCAAGCTGCTGTTCAGCACGTACGCCATCACGACAATCAGAGATTTCCCCCCTGCAACCCGAAGGCGCAGTGAGGCGACCCTTTTGTTCACCGGGACAAACTCCAACACAGCGGCGCTAAGTCGGGGGCTTACATGTAACCCCACACCTGCCTGTCGCCTCTCACCCCAGGCAACTCCAGAGAAGGACAGAGTCCAGCCCCCATCCAGGAGTTCGGCTCCAGAGCCAAGGCTGTGCGTAGAAGTAAGCCCAAATATATCTGGTTGGTATCGCTCCACCTCCCGCACAAGTTCCGGCTCCTTCCCCCCAGAGAGGTGACATTCTACCAAAAGCCAGTTTCTGTACCGTAAGTCCAGTCCGCTGGGGTCCTCACCTCATCCTGCCACCCGTGTGGCATCGCACCCGGCCCCTATTTCTCCCCTCGCAGGTGGTGGGCTCATGAGAGGGCAGCCCCACGTTGCTCATTCGGGCTGAGCCCGGCCAGACCCCGTGGCAGGTCCAGCCACCAGGCGCTCATCTACGAGCGCCCCTCCCAGGCCTGGCTCCAGGAGGTGGCCCCGGTCTCCTTATTCCGGGCGAGGTGCCTGTATCTTTGTGGGTGCTGATCATAAGGGCTTTCAGAATCACTTTTTGTCTGGCCCCTCACCTGGGACCTCTCTGCCTTGGGTGACCCTACCAGGAGCTAGATGCTCCAGGCAGCACAGCTCCCAGGATCACAGGGACTCACAAACCCCTCCACCACAATAAGCTTGCGATTCCAGGAAGGGGCAAGAGAATGCAACTGTCAAAATTTAACGTAAAAAGATGCTTATGCGCAGGGGGACTAGTAATCAGCATTTCCGTCTTGCCTGCGTTAAGCATCAGGAAGTTTGTGGACTTCTAACTTTTAATAGCACAGAGACACACCTCAAGGTTAGCCAATTCAGAGCGGTCATTGTTCTTGATTGGTAAGTAGATCTGAGTATCATCAGCATAACAGTGGAAGTTAATGTTATAGCTACGAATATTATCTTCCAGACAGAGCATGTAAATAGTGAACAGAGGAAGGCCAAGGACCGACCCCTGAGGGACACCAAAGTTAAGCTCTCGGTACTCAGATGTCACACTATTATAGTGGACACACTGCTTTCTCTCTGTGAGACAAGACTTAAACCAAGAGAGCACCAGGCCACGAATGCCAATTTGATTTTCCAGGCACTTTAACAGTATGGTGTGATCAACCGTGTCGAATGCTGCAGTCAGATCAAGAAGGATAAGCACTGAGGTATCACCAGCATCCATGGCTAGTAAGAGACTGTTAGTCATTCTAGTTAGTGCGGTTTCAGTGGAATAAAAACACCTGAAGCCTGACTGAAACACTTCAAACAGGATGTTGGAGGACATATGAGAGATGAGTAGAGCAGGTTCAATTTTTTCAAGCATTTTAGAAAGAAACGGAAGATTAGAGATTGGCCTATAATTATTTAAGGTTTCTGGGACAAAGTTAGGTCTTTTAAGTAAAGAGCTAATCATGGCTGTTTTAAAAGCAGAGGGTAGAATGCCCGACTTAATCAACATATTTAAGAGGCTGAGGTTTATAGGGCCGAGGACCAAGAAAAGATCTGTGTAAAGTTTAGGAGGTAGGGGATCGAGCAGGGCAGAGGCTGGTTTAGCAGAGTGCACCAATTTGGAGAGAGCATCTAGGGAGATGGGCTTAAATTGGGTTACAGGGCACACATCCTGATTAGGCTCTGGGGCAGCAACAGAAAGTATACCGGCCCATTGATTTTGTTGACTAATTTGAGTGTCACCACGGATTAAGTGTATTTTCTGCGAGAAATATTTGATAAAATTGTGTGCGGTAATAGAGCTGGATTGAGGGGAGTGATTCTGGGTCAATTTTGATACTGTATCAAATAAGATTCTCGGGCTGTTTTTGTTGAGATTAATAATTTTTGAATAGTAGGCAGATTTGGCCATGGAGACAGTGCCTTTATAAGCTATCAGGCTATCATGCCAGGCTAAGCGGAAAACCTCCAGTTTAGTAGCATGCCAGTTTTGATCTAATCTTCTACACGCTTGTTTCAGTAGACGTGTATCATTATTAAACCAGGGTGTTATATATTTACACCTATTTTTTAGCATTAATGGTGCTACCATATCTAATGCATTATGGATGGTACAGTTTATACTGTCCGTCAGATCGTTCAAAGACTCTTGTCGATCACTGAAAGAGGTGAGGGCAGCGGGAAGCAGGTTAGCGAGCGCGACAGCGATGGAAGCTTTAATGTGGCGTCAGCTACACACCAAGATAGAAACTAGAGGAGGAGAGGGGAGCGTGACCTGGAAGGTAATAAGAAAATGGTCAGAAAGGGCAATGGAGTAGGGAGATACAACCACATGAGAGATAGTTAGGCCACAAGCTAGAATAAGATCTAAGGTGTTGGCATTGGAATGAGTGGGTTCGTGGACGTATTGGTTAAAGCCAAAAGTGTCTAAAGTAGATGTGAATGCTTTATTAAGAGTATCATATATTAAATGACTCGGATCGGGATTGGGGGCAAAAAAACTTGATCGGGACATCCCTAGTGATGCCCCTTTGTATGCAATCAACTGAAATGTCCCTCTTAGAAATGCAAAAAATTTTCCAAGTATTTGGTCAATAAAGTGGTCTGAGTTGTGAGTTTAGATGAATAGCTAATTAGGCAAAGAATAGCAATTCTTTTTCCATTTATGTAGCCATCCAGCCCACTGAAATATGCTCGCTGACCCGCTTCTCTTGCTTGCTTGATGTGTGGGCATACTGCTGCTCTCGCCTCTGTGTCAGCTGATAGGATGTGCTCTGCAAAGCTTATATTCAATTCCTTGCATACTGCAGAGCCCTTGGCCATACGCCAGAGCTCATCTCTGAAGTGCTCTGAGGTGGTGAACTGCATTACGACATAGTGATGTCGGCCCTCCTCCTTTTTGCGCAAGCGATGTACCAAATTAACAATACCGTCAATCTTGTCAGACTAGTTTGGAGTGATTTTGATCAGAATCAGTGACACCTTCTCGCTTGTGTTTTTATTTTCTTGCTCGTCGAGTCCGTGCAGTTTCAGATTCCAGCAGCGTTTAGAACGCTCAAGCTCTAGGATTCTTTCAGAGGTTGTTCACAGTGGCGAGAATGGTGGCATTAGATACCTCCGCTTCATTTTTTGATTTCTTGAGTGGGACTGAAATTTTGGTTGGGGTTTCGGGTAGGGGATGCCGTGCTTTTGAAGGTAGGGTTTCCATGTCATGGTCGCTAGCATTATCACAGTTATTGTGCAGGAGCAGTGAAGTAGCAGCAGTGACGTTACCCTTTGGCATTACTAAGGGTGGTGAGAACAACGTCAAATGAAAGTCGAAATTTAGACTTTGCACAACAGTATCCACAGAACAACTTCTGCATTAAAAAGAAAGAGTAGTTTGTAAACTTTTGGGGGTCAAACAGACGGGTCACTTAAAAGAAGGTGTGCCCAGTTTGCCATTTTACCAAATGCTCTTCCCACTTTGATTTTGCAATGCACAGTTACACTGTTGACAGAATTTAACACATTTCCTGTGAAAATGGCTAGCCGGATGCACGAAATGGCAACGGGATGCACCCGTTCTAGATTTCATGCTGTTCCACATTTCATATGACATCGGCAAATCAATGGAACAAAAGTTCTATTACTGGGTAAATATCACCATTTCTAGGTCCACCGTAACATTGTCATGAGGGGATGTTGTCATGCATGTGTTGTGTTTCATTCAGTCCGGTTGCTGCTGGCTAGCTAGCTAACGTAAGCTGCGGTTAGCTCGCTAGCTAGCGTTATCTGATTTGACGGTGTTTGAGCATTGGTATATACAGCAGATGCTGTACTGGGACTTGTGAGATGCAGCTCTGCTACCACCATCTTGCAGAGCTGTCCTGACTCGTTCAAGTAGTAGAAAATGCCAAACTTTTGTTCTGCTTTTGAATATACTAATGGAAGAACCAAGCAACAGGGAATAACATTTCAGAGGTGTGAAGTTATTTTAGAGTATTTTACTGTTATGAACGGGATGAACTTGATATTTGTAACATGAAGTTTCTGTCTTGATACTAAGTTAAACTAACTTAGATTATGTCAGGTAAAAAAAAAAATTTGCATTTTATTAAGGTTATGAGTTAGTAAAATGATGAGAATGATATTTATCAATCATCAACTTTGTTATACAATTATGTGAGATTAGAGCTGTATTTGTATTGTGCCTCTGTCTTGTGTAAACATACAGCCCAAGTCCTTTCCCTGGAGCTTTTGTTTTCAGTTGTACAAAACTTTAAGACTGGTTTATCACAATCAAGATTTTGAACTGGTTCAAGGAACGAAAACAAAAACCAGAAACCATCGATATTTCACTAGGAACAAAAACGAAACCAGAAACTTTATATTTTGTAATGTTCTGGAACAGAAGCATTTATTTGAAATAATGGTAACCGGTTAATAACGTTATCTCTTCATCCTTTTATTTATCACAGCAAATTAAAATATGTTCTGCTTGCAATGACTTTAGTGCGGAGTTTACCTCCTGTCTACCTCTGAACATTACTGAAGTCTTAGGATAGCGGACATAAATTTACCGGCAGCAGGCAGTAATATAATGTGAAAGTGAATTGTGTCGAGGGCTCCCTATTTGCATCCAGAGGAGGTAAATATTATAAAATGTTGGTCTTAGACATCAACCTCATCAGTGTTTGATAGATAGGCTAACAAGTAAAGAGAACTAATGTTGCTAGCTAGCTCCAGTTAGGCTAAACATAATGTGCCCCACATAGCCTATTAGCAAGCTTGTTAACTGCAGCATTAAAATGACAGTTTCTCATGACCGGGAAGCCACAGTGGATTTCAGCACGAGGACAGTTTGGACTGCAACAGTCCTAATTAGTGATACAGTGCTTTTTTTTTTAACGTTTTGTGACATTAACGATAGAAACTATAGAGTAAAATATCTATCAATAGACATTTTTATACCACCCAAAAGATACATATTGTCAAGTCACACAGCCTTACATGCAATGTCGTTAACTGGTATTTTTTGGTTCTATTTGGTTCGAGAAGGATAATTTTAAGGTGGAACGCAAGACCTGAAACATGAAAAGACCAATTCTGCTCAGAACGAACCGATTGGAAGAAAAAAAAAAAAAAACTGATCAGTGTATACCTGTCACACTGCAACTCTGCATAACCCTGCTGATACACTGGATATTTTTTTGTACATAATGTGTGACTTAAGAGTAAATTATCAAAATGTGAATATGTCAGTATAAATGATCAGAGGACAAGCCCTTTACTCTGACCTGCAGTGACCCGAATGTTTACAACGTCTGGCTCCGCCTCTGATAACCAGGGGGTCTTCCAGATGCTCTGAATTTTTACCAAATCCGCTTTCTGGAACACCGCCAAGGTGAACTAAGGGGAACCAGGAAGTGACTAAAAACCTTACATAAAAATGACTAAACATTATCTGGATGCTTGTAACAGGCAGCTGACACAGGTAAACATCCTCTAATTCAAATTCCTTTCCAATGAAATGTTTTAAGAAAATTAATATGGCAATCAATATGGCATGAATACAATTTATTATAAAACAGATTCTAATACGTTCTTTACATTTTTGGAGATAAATACCGTCTTATTGGGTTGTCACACTTGGCTTATGTCAGACAGCATTCCTGCATTTAGAGTGACTCATGTGAGAAATGATTGATGTTGCTCATGAGGAGAGAGAAAAAGAAGAGACTGATACATGAAAAAGGATTGTTAGTTTAAGGTATATTGCCCAACCATATAGAGGGGGTTGGGCTTAATAAAGCAAAAGGATATTTAAAGGCAGAGTTGTGAAACACTGTCCTCACCGGTGATGATGGAAGTGATCAAGCCATTTTGCGTGTTGTTTCTTGTCACCTTTTTAGTGAAAGGTAATTTCATTATCTCTTCTGAATCACCTGTTTATTTGCATTGTACCCTACCTGGATAGTCTGTAAAAACGTATTGGGTGAAAAAATTCTTTTCACATTTTAACATGTTATATGATATCAGTTATATCATTAACATTATAATATAGCTTCAATTTTTGACAGCTACACTGCTCTCAGGCAAATGGTTTCAGCTATTTAGGTCTAACTGCTTCTTCACATCATGCGGTTTGCCTGTTTGTTAGGAGACTAATACAGCTCCTTTATTCAGATATTAAAGTATGTATCTACTGTCTGTTTGTGAATTCATACTGGATAGTTTATTTTATTTACTTTTTTTTTTTTATTCATTAAGTTTTATTCAGACTTTAATGTTAGATGGTATGACCCCTTGAAACCTATGAAACCTATTTTGTAAAAATGTACAAAAATAAGTACGATTTCAGTTAAAGGGCAAAAACTGTTAATTTCGGTCCAAATTTAGCTGAAAAGTGTTTGTTAATGAATTTTTATCCATGATGAAGAGAAGGCAAGGAATGAAAATACAACTCAAAAAAACCAAAACATTGACTCAGTTTCTGTTGATCAACAATAAGACGTTTCTGAATGTCATGCAAAGTAATTGCAACTGAAGACCAGATGAACCAGCTACCTTACATGATCATAGCCACACCTGATACACAGAAGTTTGAAGAATGAGGAGATGATCTATGGGCTTACTTTGCATACAAGAAACAGAAAAGACTGCGAACAGTAAAGACTGCATTATGAGGGAAGAACACAACAAATATAAAGAGGCACCTGACGCAACATCATTCTGTTTTTTGTTCTTTGTTTTGCTTTTTTTGGGGGGGGGGGGGTGGGGGGGTTGTCACTTTCTTTTTTTTAATTTATGGATACATACAGACATACATACAAACATACAACGCAAAACATATAATAAAACATCACATCGATCCTATCTCAGGATTACTATATTACAGTACAAATAGAAGAAGAAGGATCTTCAGTTAGCAATAATAATAATCATAATAATTATAGTAATATAATCAATCATTAGTTATAATGATTGTTACAACTGTAAATAATCATAAGTGGTAACAGTAATAATATCATTAATAATAATCGTCATCATCATCATTGGTGTAGTACTTTCTTTTTATATATCACTTGCCTGTCTGTTTTAACGCTTCTAAAGCAAACATGGAATGAACATGTAGAACTAAAATGTAGTACTTTATCTGTGGACATTTGGACTTGCTTTTAGCCTATGTCCACACCCACATACAGACGAGCAGTATAACAGGCATCACATACACACACCACTGTGTTATTGTTATTGTTACAAAACATTGTATAGTACAGTACAAACTTATTTTCTGTGATGTATGCATTGAGAGTACGGTGATTTGCAAAGGGGTTGCTAATACTAACTATTACTTTAAGATATTCAAAGATTTTAAAGTTAATATTCGGATTCACAAGTCAAACAAATACATTCAAAATGGCTAAACTAACCTAAATTTCATTTTTATGAGAGGAAAGAATCAAAGGTGAGAAAAAAATTCAAAGTAGTTTTCAGCTATGTATTGCTTGTATAAAATGTATTGGTTAGAACAAAATGGCTAAAAAAAAAAAGACATTTCATGCTTAAAACTGCATCTGACTTATGATGGTCTTTTTTTTTCAGATACCCAATCACAGCTTGATGGTAAGTTGCACACTTAAGCTCAGCTAGCTTTTCAAGGATACTGTATCCACTTTGAACCTTCAGTGTGTTTTTCACTGCCTAATATGCTCTTCTTCTTCTCTCCACATCAGTGTGTGGCCTGGCCCCACTAAACACCAGGACAGTGGGGGTCCAGAACGCCCCTGCCGGGGCCTGGCCTTGGCAGGTCAGCTTGCACAGATATTTTGGCTACCATTTCTGTGGTGGCACCTTAATCAACAAAGACTGGGTGCTGTCAGCGAGTCGCTGCTTTCGATTGTACGTAATCATCCAGATTTATGAATGTAACAGAACATTGGCATGGTATTGAACATGAATGACTTTTCATTTGTTATTTTCCTCTTCCTCAGCTATACAGCTTTAGACATCATCGTCTAGCTGGGTCGTCAAAATCAGTTCGAATCCAACCCAAATGAGGTGTCAAGAGGTGTGTCTCAGATCATCAGTCACCCTGACTATAACTCTGCCACCAGTGACAATGACATTGCTCTGCTGCGTCTCAGCGCGTCTGTAAATTTCACTGACTTTATCAGACCAGTTTGTCTGGCTGCAGCAAACAGCACCTTCTACAATGGCACTGACAGCTGGGTCACTGGTTGGATATTAATTGAAGAACTTGGTAAGATCATGTGAAACAACGTGTTGAATTGCAAGATCCTGTGAAGTGACACATAACATTTGATGTTAATTTGATCATATTAATTGGGGTTTGATTAACGTTGTTGGGAACACAGAGAGCAATCATTCTGTGCAGTATTATTAAAGTGCACAACCGTTACCAAAGATGTAAAGACGAAGTTCACCTCTTTTGTCTTGTGGGCGAAATTCTTTTCAGTTCCTTCCTAGTAATTAAATCATCAAAGCAGTATTTTGATCTGTTATTTCAGTAGTTTCTGACAGTCATTTAGTAGGATGTCTGTATTGTAATGATAGGGCTTGTGGATCTGTTCGCACAGATGCACAGTGTATTATCAAACAAATCCGATACAAACCAGTTACTGAAGTCCAAAACACAAAACAGATTCAGAAAACCGATAAACCGGGTCAAAGCCATACACAGGATAGACATAAAAAGAAGCACAGGTTTGGTAATGCTTGGCGGGATACTCAGTTCCTCGTAAACTAATGCCAGACAGAAAGTTTGACATATACAGGACACATAAACATAATATATGTTTATGTGTTTTAGATTATTTTGTTCTGTGAAGTAAAAGTAAGTGACTGACTTAGATGTGTCTGCTTTGTTTCTGCTCCGAAATAATGACTCTGAATTTGCAGGAAGAGCAAATGTCAGTAATGGGAAACAGGCAGTGTAAACGTATTTACAATGATACAAGCGATGACATAATTTCAGACCAATTCATCTGTGGTAGAAGCAATGGCCCCTGTTTGGTGAGTCTCTTTGTTTTGATATCGTTCTGTCTCATACAGTTACTAATATCAGTATCTTCCAAATGTTTTTATTTCTGTTAAGACTCTTTACTTTTTGTTGTATCACATTTGACTGTCACTGTAAACAGTTTGTAAAAAAACAAACAAGCACTAAATTACCATTACATTCTTTTTTTTATAGATCATTAGTAGTCTCTAAAAATGATACTATTGTGTGGCAAGGCACTGTATTTTACATGCTTTTCTAATATTAATATATTCAGCAACAATATATAAGAACAAGAAATAATATAGTAGAGCAGTGCTTCACTGAGCAAACTGAACTAGTTTGTCATTTTTTATTTTTGACATTGTCACTCCACAGTATGACGGAGGAGCTCCAATGATGAGCAAACCGGGATCTCGCTGGATACAGTCAGGCGTTTTCATCACTACATTCCGTTGTTTGTCACGCCCATCTGTATTTACCAGAGTGTCCCAGTACCAAGACTGGATCAACTCTCACATCACCACTGACCAGCCCGGCTTTGTCACATTTACCTCCAGCGGCACTGATGGGGATTTGAGTGTGAGCTGCAGTATTGTGCCTCCAATCACCACCAATGTGACCACCACTGTCAGTACTGCCCCCACTGCCACCACTGTCAGTACTGCCACCACTGCCACCACTGTCAGTACTGCCACCACTGCCACCACTGTCAGTACTGCCACCACTGTCAGTACTGCCCCCACTGCCAGCACTGTCAGTACTGCCACTCCCGTCAGTACTGCCCCTGCTGCCACCACTGCCCCCACTGCCAGCACTGTCAGTACTGCTCCTGCTGCCACCACTGTCAGTACTGCCCCTACTGCCACCTCTGTCAGTACTGCCACCTCTGTCACTTTTACCCCTACTGCCAGCACTGTCAGTACTGCCCCTGCTGCCATTAATGCAGTCACCACTATCACCTCAAGGAGCACTGCAGTCACTGCACCCTGTAAGTGTCCATCAAATGTCTCCAAAGTATAAGTAATTCTCTCTCTCTCTCTCTCTCTCTCTCTCTCTCTCTCTCTGTGTCTGTCTGTCTGTCTGTCTGTCTCTCCCTGTCTCTCTGTCTCTGTGTCTTTCTTTTTGATCAGAATATAATGTATGAATGATGTTCTATGAATGACACACACCCAGTCACCCATTTTTTTTATTCTGTCCATATTTTTTCTTCACTGATTTTCTTCTTCTGCTTCTTCTTCTTCTTCTTCTTCTTCTTCACTTCTGGTTTATCTCATCCATCCATCAAGTCCCACCCTCTCTTTAGGAACTGCCCTCCCATAAGTATCATTCCCACAAATCATACCCACATTACTGAACTAATTAAAACATCTAGCTCCAACCCTCTCCCTCACTTCCTTGCTCGATTCACTTTTAAATGACATTTCTCTCTCCGTCTTTGGTTTGCTCAATGTGTCGTTCGTCCCTTGGTATTTATTACCCTTTCACAAGATTTTTCCTGTTCTCTGGATTCTGTCCCATTGTTTGTTTGTTTGTTTTTGGTTTGTTTGGGGTTTTTTGTAAGCTTACTACAATTATCTGAAGTTGTGATGCTACATTATACTTATTTATAGTACTTATGATTCATTCTGACCTGTTTTTCTTTTATATACCTATCCAAATTTTTATGTTGTAACAAGACTTTGAGTTCTAAACCTCTCTCTCTCTCCCCCTCCCTCCCTCCCTCCCTCTCTCTCATTTCTGGTTTCTTGTTTAGCAACTGTACCTCAAACCTCAACCACACGTACATCAATTTTGAAAACACCAATTACTTCTTCAGTTCTAGCCCCACCCAGTACAACCTCTGCTCTTAGTAAGTGCCCAGTTGCTTAACTCATTGAAATAAGTTGACAGCTTAGGCTGTCACAGATCGTACAGTATTGTAAACTCATCTTCAGGATTTTATTGTATTAATGAAGGTTATCTTCATTATTGTCTCCTAAACGATACTGTCTCCGTTGTGCTTCCTGGTTTCCTTTGTAGCAATGACTATCCCTTACTCTTCAACCACAACAACTCCAAAAACGGCGTCAGCCACTTCAGTCGCATCTTCCTCCACTTCGATGACTTCTTCCTGTAAGTAATCAGTTAAAGCTTTATTTAAAATGAATTTCAACTGGGGCTCATTATAACCCTGTATACAGTGCACAGAATAGAATAAAACCAATCATTTGATTATATATTCATACCAGGCAGGTCATTTGCTATGATTCTAAAAATTACTGTATTTTCAGCTTCATTACCTGTACATTATAAAGCCTAATATGTCTAACTGACAGCTTTATAAAGTCTTATTAGCAGTACATAAGATGTTCAGTTTCACTTGTTGCAACAACTAATACTAACCTCAGTTTGCATAGCAAGGATCAAAAATGAGGGTTTTTTTTCGCTTTTCCTCTGTGTCTCCATTACTGTCTGCGTGCCTGTTTATCCATTTCTCTGTCTGTCTGTCTGTCTCTCTGTGTCTATTCAGCTGTGGTTTGTGGCAGTGCCCCTCTGAACACTCTTCGTGTTGGGGGCAGTAGCTCTCTGGCGACTGGAGGCTTATGGCCATGGATGGCCAGTCTGCAGCGAGGAGGCAAACACGTATGTGGAGGTACACTGATCACTGAACAGTTTGTCCTGAGCTCTGCTGACTGTTTCTCCAGGTACCAGCTGAATGACAAGGTCCAATATGTAACTGAAAAATCTAAGCCAGTGGCAGCTGGTAATGGCTGTGAGTTTTCTTAATGTGACCATTTCCTCCCTTTTGCCAGCTCCACCAATGCTTCAGAATGGACCGTGTTCCTCGGTCGTCTCAATCAAAATGGTCCCAACCCTAATGAGGTCTCTCTGAGGGTGAACAACATCACGCTGAGTAACCTGACAGGCAACAATGTGGTTGTTTTGGAGCTGGCCAGCAAACCCACACTCTCAGACTTCATACAGCCCATCTGTGTGGACCTGGGTACAGAGACCTTCTCCACAGGAACACAGTGCTGGATTGTGGGCTGGGGCTCAGGACAAGGAGGAGGTAAGAATGTGTGTGTGTGTGTGTGTGTGTGTGTGTGTGTGTGTGTGTGTGTGTGTGTGTGTGTGTGTGTGTGTGTGTGTGTTCATACACACCTGCAACAGTTGCAGTTATTCCTAACAAAAATATTACCTTAAGATGGGACAAATCTTTCAACATAACCTTACTCCTTTTTTGTTCATTTTTTTCCTTCTCTCTTCCTTAGTTCAACAAACCCTTCAGGAGGTCCAGACTACCGTGGTGGATTGTGGGAGCTCAGCCTCCCCTGAGAATATCTGCACTGGTTTTGTGACTTTACAGCAGGTATTTCATCGCTATATTGGTCTTTTTCATGTACTGAGCAGAACTACTCCAAGCAAAACTGTTATCTGATTGTAACAAAAGTAACCGAACTAATCAACATAATATTTTGAAATTTTGACATGTATGATTATAAGCATCCAGAGATTTTTGTCTCTCTGGTTTCTGTCCCAAATATTAATTTATTTGTTCAGACTAACTTTCAGAACAATGTTTAAAACCTGAGAGTTTTAAATGAAAATATTGTGCAAACTCATTGACTAAATCAAATATTATTATTTCAACGTACGTTAAGTTGTGTTGTCATGTTAGTAGCATATGCTTGATCTGCCATAGTCAAAATTCAGTCTAGGCTAGGGTTCGGGAAAATATTTTTCATGTAAACTGAACTACAATGGAAACTGCTTATAGTGATCACGTCTGTCTGGGTGAAACTGATCACTATAAGCAGACGATCATTATAACCAATTACCGTCAAATTGACATCTGTATATTTATTACATTAATATAAAGTAATGAAATGGACAGCATCGCTATTTATGGAATTTTATGGACTCTTTCAAAATGTAATAGGCTAGGCCTACAGCTGTTTCAAATGCTTTTCAAATTACGTACTGTACGAATTAAATTACGGAACCGTGTATAATTTAAATACACTGTAATACAGTACAGTACTGTATATAAAATATAGTTTATTGTTGTTCAAATTATAATTAGGTTTTAACAACTTAACAGAGTTGAAATTAGACTGTAGGTTATCAGTGCCAAAACTGGTAGCCGAATTTGAAATCAAGCTTATCCGTAAAATATTCTGAGGAACACAAAGTTTCGCTGCTGCATCTCGTTGGCTGTTTTTTGGCAGTCTGTTATAAGCTTCGATGAGTCTAACGTTTGTCACTGAGACAAAATGACTTTCTTTTTCCCGTTAGGATTTCTGTGCACGCAGCATTAGCCTCAAGTGGTTAGCCGGATGCAGGCGGTAAAAAAGAAAAGGATTACCTTAGTTTTGAATTTTATCCATATGTTGTCATGTGTACAAAAGGCCCAGAATGAACACTGTAAGCAGACGACTTGATTGCTATAAGCGAATTACGCAGTACTATACTTATATAGAAATGATTTTGTCCCAAGCTTTTTGATCCATATAAGTGGTTGATCACTATAACCGTTATCACTATGAGCGGTTTCCACTGTAATTCTTTCATGCGGTCCATAATAGGCAGCATTATGTGTTTCACTATCTCTTTCCATGCCTTTCTCTCTCTTTCTCTCTTTCTCTCTCTCTTTCAGGGTGATGATGGGGGCCCTCTGATGTGTAAGCAGGGCCTGGCATGGTTCCAGCCTGCAGTTTTGACTGTAGTTAACAGTACCTCAAGCAGCAGTAGTCGCAGGAACAATACCAGTGGCTTCATGGTCTTCAACCGACTCATGCGTTATAACAGCTTTCTGCGCAAAGCTGTCGACAGCCTCCCTTCACCAGCCTTTGACAACTCATCCTCTGTCCCCAACAGCACTGTGTCCCCAACAACCACAACCGTGGAAACCACCCCAGGAGCTGGAACATCTCTCTCCCTTTCGCTCACCTTCCTTCTCCTTCTTTCACTCCCTACTTTCCTCCAAGCCATTTTTTAGGTCGTGGGATATTAAGTTGCCCATAATTTGTCAGACTAATCACGTAGTCTGTAACCACTGTTTTATAATTTAAAGATGTGAGATTATATTGGATGACAGGGATCCTCTGGGTAGTATTCTGGAGGCCTCATCTTGTAATAATTGTTTATGTTTATGCTGATGCTTTGATTCCGTCTTACTGCTGTTTCTCACTGACTTGTTAAATTCCATCTCAGTTCTCCATCATAACATGCTTTTTCATCTCCCCAAAAAAAAAAAAAAGTAAAAGACAGAAAAGCTTTTGTGCTTCAAACTTGGCACAGTGGCCAGAAATTGAGACACATTGATTTATAAAACACTACGATGCTTGACACTGTGATGCTTTATAAGTTGCAGAATACATCTTGTAATAAATGTAGAATTCCTTGCAGAAAGAGAAGAGACACTGAAGGAGACAGACAGATAGAAAATGCAACTTCGTCAATGTAGCCATTTATTCTGAAGTTATGTAAAGCACTTTTTTCTGTCCTTGGCTGTTCAGGAAACTGTTTAAATTATGAGCCATGTTAGATCAATAAATGTATGAGTTATTTCTCTCTCATAACTCTCCATTTCATTATCACTACGTACCAAAACCACTGAACATACAAAATTAGACAAACTTTTTACCTCACAAAATGACTCTGTATGATATGTATGCTTGGCTTCAGAGTGTTCTTATTCTGGTGTGATTTGTTCAATATGTAATAAAATACAGGACTTATCATAGCATTTTAGGAACTGCCAGTTTAGGGCAAGCTGCTTAAGAAAATATAACAAATAAAGCCACCAGTTATTCTACAAAACTCAGCTCAGAGAAATGAACGCTACAGTGAAATATGGCGAGCTACAGTTCAAGCTACAAGGCAAAAAACAACTGGTTACACTGAGGCCATTTTATGACTGATGTCAAGTCTGAGGCTAACTGAAGTAGTAATAGTCACCAGTCAAACAATTGGTTCTAATAATTGTTTCTATTAAAACAGGGGGCACAAAATACCTGTATTTATGTTACACTTGTCTTCATGAACTGGGTTTAATTGTCACAATGCTAGACCTGGTGGGCTTTGAACCTGGGTTGCCAGGGCAGAAGACCAATCACCAGTAAACGTCCCCACTCAGGATTAGAGAGAACCCAGTTGCAGAGTCAGACACGGGAGAGAAGGTAGATCTCAAAAAGGGTTTTTAATGGAACACAAAATCTCAAAAGTCCAGAAAAAAGAAAGCAGCTCAATCCAAAAGAAAAACAGAAAAGAGATCAATTAGGAAAAAAAAAAAAAAAACTTAGGCAAAAAGGCTTTTTCAAAAAACAAGCAATACAAGTCAAAAAGTGAAAACAGGCACAATCCAAAAAGGCAAACAAAAACATTTCTCCAAAAACCAAAACGCTACACAGTCCAACCAAAAAAACAAGAACTCCGATATCTTACGTGAACCAGGACTCACGAACACAGGGGAAAATGGCTCAAAGACTAAGCAACGGGTGAACGAAACACCATGGTTTAAATAGACAGCCACGACAAGACACAGGTGATACACGTACATCAATAATGAACAACAGGGAAACTGAACATGTGACAAGGACAAAACAAAAAGACTGAGGACCCCTATGGCCAAAAAAGGAATGACACCCCACAGTCATGACACTAATATAGCAACACCCCCAAAAGAAGTTCAACATAAAATAATTCACAAATCTTGCCAGCTGTCCTTAAAAATTAATTGCGGATCTCCACTATGGTGCCACCTTCGTTAAAAAAGAAAAGAAAAGAAAAGAAAAGAAAAGAAAAGAAAAGAAAAGAAAAGAAAAGAAAAGGGAAAAAAAAGCTCCACTGTGCTGACTGAGAATCAGTCCCGAGAGAAAAGTGGCAAAAAAATCCATACCACCCGGTCTACACAACATGAAAACATGCCTGACAGTAAATTTGCATAGAAGCAGTATGAAGTGAAGAATGTCTCCTTTAAAAACATCCAGTTCAACCGGTTGTGTACATTTATATAAGATCTGATTTTGACTGGGCAGAATATATTTTAGTGTCTTCCAGTACCTTCTTGAATATAAATTGCTGTGTTTCTGTGGGTGAAAATTCTCAGCCTGGGCCAGATCTGACCGAGTCCCAACACCACACGGTACCTGTTCTGAGACAAAACAATAGGAGTCTAATATTGAGTCCGATGCAGTGTAAGTTTATTGTATAGTTCAAAAGGCATACAACAAACTGAGTCAGGTCCCGGGGAGTGACTGACGCGTTCTCACAAAGCACCGATTTTTATACATGTTCTCTCCAAAAATGATACACATTACCTCATCTCTTTGTATGTGGGGCGCCTCTGCCGGCCCATCCTCACAGATTCCCTCTCAACTCTGATTTACGTTACATCATTATTGCTTATTTCCTTTACATCTAGCATACGCTGTCACCAATATTTACTGCCCTGCTCATTAGTGGAATAAGACGTACCATGAAACCTTGAACATTTCACCCTCTACATGCATTATTACTGACCACGACACTCTGGCAGAGGCGCCTTTCTTATCTCACATGCAGTCCCTAAAGGGCCTCACAGGCATCTTCTTTTTGAACGCGGAGAACTTGATATTTCTTGTAATACAAAAGATTGTATAGTTATAACTTTTAATATAAATGACTACAGTGACTCACCCCTATAATAATGAATACATTATTGTTACATTGTTTATCATGGTTGCTAAAATGGTTATCTTAAGGGAGCGTATTATTTCTCCAACATTTCAACTGACAGTAGTGATTGTTCAGGTCTCTGGTGTAATCTGACTTGTGTCCCTGGTGTGTTTTTCCTTTGGTCTTAGTCGTTGGAGCTTGCAGAAGAAACCATGCTCTTGCAGAAACCATGAGTTACAAGGGCAAACATGTCTAAGCACGTTAAATTCCTCAACATCTTAAGATACGTTGATAAATTAACTGGCCACTGAAATACACTTAATTGAAGTCTTCCTAGGGACAGCTGTTCCTTAGGTATATTTTCTGAATTTAACGTCATGGTGTAACATAAGCCGTTTTGACTCCTACTTTCCAATGTTAAAATCTAGTTTTGGATATTGAATCACTTCGAAATGGTTTTGATGACAAAATAAGTTAGTGTCTGACACAAACAGTACAATTGTGTGAAGCTCTGTAGCTCTGATTCTTTTCATTAGACTACGTTGAGCATAAAATACCCTCCTTAGTTAGCCTATCTGCCTGTATTATTCTCTCACAACGACCGCGTTACGTAATCTGGCAGGCGTTATGACCCGACAGGTTTCCATCTGCCCGTTCAACTCTGCTAAAACTTCAGAAGACCCACTAGACCAGACTTTTCCGTCCCCTCCTCTCGACTCCTCAAACACCGGAGGCCGGGCCAAGGCGCCGTACGTGCAGGCAGACATGATCACCCGCTGCTCATCGCTGAATAACTGACACAGCTCTTCATCGGTCGGTAGTTTGGTTGCAACAAGGGCCCAGAGGTTCCGAAGGGAGGCAGGAATATGGCCCAGCCTGCGGAAAACGCAAGTGTAGCCCGGCTCGCTTTGTCTCTATTAGTCGCTCTGTTCGCCGTAATTTCCGTGAAAGCTCAATACGAGAAGTACAGCTTTAAGAGTTTTCCTCAGTCTGACTTGATGCCACTGGAGTCAGCGTACGGGTACGCGCTTGACCAGTATGCCTCTCAGAACTGGAGAGAAAGTATAAAATATTTGGAACTGAGTTTGCGGCTTCACAGGTTGCTGAAAGACAGTGAGACATATTGTAACCAGAACTGCAGTCTGGTCAGCCGAGACAACGATGAGCTGTATTCTGACACCACGCTCCGAATCATGGGGCATTTCTTACTACGGGCGGCGTGCCTCAAAAAGTGCAAAGCGAACTTTCCAGTATTCACCTTAACTTATCCCAAACGAGAAACTCTTGAAGCTTTTGAGAAAAGGATACCATATCGCTACCTACAGTACGCGTATTACCAGGTAAGGGAAAGGCCTAGGGTTAATATTTAGTTATTGCTTTTAGACTTTTATCGGTGAAGGGTTGGAGGTATGCTATGGTTTAACAATTTTAATATATGGGGAATTGTATTTGTTTACTCTTAGGCTTTTTTCTAGCCTGTAGGTATCTATGACATCTTATAATTTTTAGATATGTTTCTCAACCTAAGTTCGAAATATTCGCTGTCTCTACGGATGTATTAAACGTACTGTGTCAGACGAATGGGACCATTTCTTTAACAATGACTCCTAGGTGACGTTCTGGGCAAGTATGTGAGAAAATGTTGTAATTCCACCATGTGTGATATCCACGTAGCCAAGCGATTGCCTAGAAAACACTGGCAAAGCTAAGTGCGTCGCAGTCTGTACACGAAATTCCCTCAGCCCTGCATGCTTGATTAAAAAGTTGAATTTTTTTGACTCGGTGCAGCCCTCTAGCCGTAAGCGAAGCACATCCAACACCGACGTGAACACATGCCACGTACACCCAGTCTGCGCCCCATTAAACACTGCAAACTCCCCCCATTGCGATATGCTGCTTAAACAATAGCCCCATTTTTCTCCTGTACGATCCACGGGAACCGAAGCCGGCAGGGAACAGACCACGGTGCTTCACTCTGTTTTATTGCATGAACTCGCGTTATTTCAATCTCGTCACTTTGATGAAAGCCTATGATGAATTCTCTTAAAACAGCTTGATATACCGCTTGAATGACTTGTTCTTTATTGATGTACCAAAACAAATTGTTGCTAGGCGTCAGGTTGACCCCCCTAATTGAACCCGAAGTGGACCGCTAAGTGGAATAGATCAACTGTGCCATGTTTGTCCTGGTTCAGGTGACCTTAGCTATGTCGTGGAGCACAGGCTGACCTCTCCTGATTTTTTGTTTTCATCTCCATCAGAGAAGCTGAGGTGTCTGGTATAGGCCATTTACAGCTTTGAATAACTGCACTTTCCCCAAATCTCATTTAAATAACTCCAACACATGTATAGAACACACCTGTAAAAGTCCAGATTTACATGGATATCACAGGAGATCTTATTTTTAGTGGGAGGTCAGAGATCATCCTCTGTCCCCATGTATAACTGGACAAATGGGCACAGTCAGGAATATGGGAGAGGATGCACACTCACACACTTTCTCTCTCTCTCTCTCTGTCCCTCCCTTTCTAGTGCTGTCACTGTAACTCCATTTGTTTGAACAGTAAGGTGGAGCGCTGACTTGGGAAAACATCAGCTGCTTAGTGTAACAATTACTCTGTACAGAGAGCAGTGTTGTAGGGGGGTATAGCTCAGTGGTAGAGCATTTGACTGCAGATCAAGAGGTCCCCGGTTCAAATCCGGGTGCCCCCTCTTTTTTTCTTTTTTTTTTTTGTTGTTCCCCCAAAAACAACTGAGTGCTAAGCAGAATTTAGTATGTGATGCAAAGCCTGTGCTGGTACCTGATAAGGCAGGCTTTACAAAGCTTGAATAAATATCTGAGACTAAACGAAGGACACTGGATACTGGAGGTATGTGATTATTTTTTTTTGTGTGGGTTTGCAGTTGAACCATTTGGAAAAAGCTGTTTCAGCAGCACACACCTACCTCCAGAAAAACCCCAGTGACCCTCTGCTCTCAAAGAACATGAACTATTACAAGAGCCTGTTTGATATAGAGGAATATCTCATCGACCATGAAGAGAGACCGTATGAGGTAACCTGCACACACACACACACACACACACACACACACACAAACATAATTGATTCAGATGTATTGTTATTTAGTTACACTGTAAAGCCAGAATTAAATTCTTTCTTTCTTTCTTTCTTTCTCTCGCTCTCTCTCTCTTTCAGGCTATTTTTCTGAAAGCAGTGAAGCTCTATAATTCTGGCGATTTCAGCAGCAGTGCCCGAGATATGGAGCAGGCGGCCGTGGACTATTTTAAATCCTATGACCAGTGTCTCGCTGCCTGCGAGGGCTCGTACGAGGTCGTCGAGTATAAAGACTTCTACGCCACCCTGGCGGGTCAGTGGGGCTCCGCTGCCCATCCACTCGAAAACCTCCCCACCCTTAACGGTCAATTTTACGACTATCAGAAGGGAATAATGAGGATCACCTTGAATGGACGTGTTTGAAGGATTTGTTCATGCGAGGCATTAAAAATAAATAATGTTCCTTCCCCCTCTCCATTACGTCTGTCTTCATCCCTTCTTGTAATGACACTCTCTCTCTCTCTCTCTCTCTCTCTCTCTCTCTTTCTGTAGAACTGTATATGGATGTGCTCCGGTGTAAGGTGAAATGTGAGGAGAACCTTATGCCCAATGTGGGCGGATTCTTTGTGGAGAAGTTTGTCGCTACCATGTATCACTACATGCAGTTTGCCTATTATAAGTGTGAGTAACACACACGCACACACACACACACATAGACACGTGCTGCTTTAATGTTTAGTTAATCAAGGTGTTCATGTTGTCTATGGTCTATGTTTACTATCATTTTTTTTTTATCTATTTATTTCCTTCAATATCATTTCCTCTCTCTCTCTCTCTCTGTCTGTGCGTGGGCGTTGGTGTGGGTGTGTCTGTTTGTGTGGGTGTGGGTGTGTCCGTGGGTGTGGGTGTTGACAGTAAATGACGTGCGTAACTCTGCGCCCTGCGCTGCCAGCTATATGATGTTCGATCCGACTGATCAGGTGATGCAGCAGAACGTAGCCTACTACAGATTCTACAGAGAACAATGGGGATTGGAGGATGAGCACTTTAAGCCACGTCCTGTGAGTACACACACACGCACACACACACAGGTATACACACATACACACACACACACACACACTCACTCACAGTCTCACATGTTTCTCTATATATCGTCCCTCTGGCCCCCATTTTATTGTTATTGAAGAATTATAAAGTTCTAGTTCTAGTTCTACTAAGGAATAATAAAGTTCTAGTACTAGTTCTACTGAAGAATAATAAAGTTCTAGTTCTAATCTGTAGCCTAATCATAACCAAAAAGGAATATTTGAATATTTGAAAAACTTTTGTTTTTGCCAGTATTTTTCAGAAAAGGTTTTTTTTTTTTCAAGTGGGGGGGGCAGCAGACGTCCCCTCAGGGTCCTCACTTGCCCAATGTTTTTATTTATATTTTTATGGGGACATTTGGTCCACGCGATGCGACAAGTACACGCTCATGTACACACGAATATACACAAAAACACACATACTCAATACTGCTTCTGTAGCCAGGACTTGAGCCACGACACCAAGCAAACGTAGCAATTAAAGAATCATGTAATTCTGTGGTTTTCACTGTTGTATCCCCAAACCATTCCATAAGTGTGTAAAAAAACACTCAAACTCACACAAGCGCGCCCACACACACACACACACACACACACAGGCACACACACAGTAATTACTTTAAACACAACTTTCAAACCCTTTCAGTCTACGCTGTGAAACTGTAACCTTCTGGAAGTATGTGTTTTTCTCTCTCTTTTCTCCTCCTTTCTCACCCATAATGTTTCTCGACTCTACTTGTTAACACTTTTTTGAAGCCAGGGTTGAAAAAAGGAAGTTATAAAATGTATGCTTAAGGGAAGAAAAAAACGTAAAAAACAAACTTGTGAACTTGTCTATACATAGCAGTTTTACAGTATGCGTACTGTTTGCTGAATTGGATGGGTTTTGGAACATTCGTGTGTTTACAATGATAATCGCCTATCATAAGGCTATAGGTGTGGTGTATGTGTGACTGAATATGTATTTTTTTGCTTTGTTTTGTTTTGTTCACAGGAAGCTCTGAGATACTTTAACCAAACCAGCAAACAAAAAGAGATGTTGGAATTTGCTCAGAATTACCTGCAGACAGATGATGAGGTTAGAATACTACTCACACACTCAGACACACACACACACACACACACACACACGTGTGTGGGGGAACTGGGGGGAAATGTCTGAAGTCCTGGGCCACTGTTAGAGAGAGAGAGAAAGAAGAAGAAAAGACTAGAGCAGAAGAGTAGAAGTGCTTCATAAGATTGTGCTGTGTGTGTGTGTGTGTGTGTGTGTGTGTGTGTATAAGGATATGAAAGCGAGAATTTGTGTGTTTATCTTTCCTCCAAGTGAGTGTGGTATGTTACGAGGAGGTGTGAAAGACTTGTGAAAGGTTACAGACAAACAACAGACAGAAACACACAGGCTAGGCTACAGGGCAATCAAGTTGAGCCTCTAGCTAACTTCCTTTGTTATCGTGTATGTGTGTGTGTGTGTGTGTGTGTGCGTGTGTGTGCGCGCGTGTAACTTTCTCTGTACTCTGTATCCAGGGCATTGTAGCTCCAGAGGAGGTTGTGTCTGGTCCATCTGCGTCCCCAGATTCGGAGTTTGAGGGCCAGGGAGATTATGAGGAGTCTTTCCTGGCCGACTGGTGGCAGGAGCCCAAAACCAAAGGAGACACAGGAGAGCCTGCCGAGTAGCCCCAAATACACACACACATCAGGGGCCCATTAATGTGCTTTTAAAGACACACACACTCTCTCACACACACATACACACACACACACACACACACACACACAAACAAACGACTGGGATGTGGCCTCAGACTGTGTTTTCCCCAGAATATCAAAAATGTACTTTTTGATAATCTGTGCAATATTATGTGAAGTTTAATCTTTTTTTTTTTTTTTTTTTTTTTTTTTTATAGAATATAAAGTTGTTAATATTCTTTCTATTTGTATTGTTGCTATTATTGTTATCAATGTTGTCGTTGACATTTTAATTTAATGAAATGGCTCATGCCAAAAAAAAAAAAAAAAAAGTCATATTGTTATTGGAACAATGTGCCTTATATTTTTTGTGACACTGAAACGTGTAACTTCTCCGAGGCAAGACGACACATAGCACAGAAAAGAGGAGGGCAGCACCCCCAACGTCAGGGACAAATCTCAAAGCCTGTCAAGTAAGAGCCAAAAGAACAAGAACAATAAACGAAGACAGTTTTATTTTAACACAATCACAACCCAGTTGGTGTTTATTTTTTTTCTTTTACTCGCGTGTTCATACATTAGTTGATTAGGGATTTACACTTTGCTTTTGCATCAAATGTAATCCTCCAACTGACGCCGAGGGTTGGCTCTTAACAGTGACCGTTAACAGTTCAAAGCTATTCAAGGTGATTTTATTTTTTCACATACATTTTCACATACATCAAATTATGAAAAAACTCATATACCCTCAAAGTATTTCATGTGAGAGCTCCGAATCAGTGGTTTTGCATAATCTAACTCTTCATCATTCTAACCTATCACTAACCTGGCTGTCAATCAACTCACATTTAATTAGTTAAATGATAAGTGTTATTGGGTGCTAACTGATTGGGCGCATCAGGACAAAACCTCAGTATATGTTTAGGTAAGGTGTACTGACCTCTTGCTGTCAGACCATGGAATTACATGCCTGAAATAATGCAAAAAACTAGGTGCTTTGAAATACATTGTGTTGTAGTTACTATGCAGTTACACGTGAACAAAGCAGTTATTACAACGGCCACTGCACATATTGAACTGACAGTCAAACAAACCTAAATCATATACATATCTAATATAAGGAAAACACCCTCAATAGTTTATCTCCCTTGACTTTTAAAGATTCAATTTATGAATTTCTGCAACAGAAGAATTGAGTGAAAAATGAAAATTCCCGATGAAACAAGAACAGATTCATTCATTTCACAGTCAGGTAATGACGCAGGATCTATCTCTTTCTCTCTCTCACACACACACACACACACACACACGTACAGACCTTGAACATTTGAATTTAATTCCTAAATTTTATTGTTTGCTTTCATGGGTATTCATTTACATACATTGTTGATTCATTCATTCCATTGAAGGATAAGTTTAAAAAGATCGCTTTAAAAAGACCATGTAGGCTGTCTCCACTGTGTGAATTCAGTCTTTCTCCATTTCATTTTTACTCTGAAGCTAAAAATCTAGATTTAGTGTGAAACTTGCTCTATGTCTCACCCACCCTCCCCTCCCCACACACACCCAATCACCTCCCCCTAACTGTAACAGTGTTAGTGCATCTTTCTTAGTGCAAAACTACTGGTCTGGAATCAGCCGCTCTTTCACACACCTGTGTTTTCAGGTTTCCCCCAAACGCATTTCCAACATTTGCCAAAACAACCTCTTCTGTCCTGCTGCAACCCCCCCCCCCCCCCACCCCCACCCGCCATTCAGTCACACATTCAATTTGTACACCCGCCGTGTCTATCGAACGCAGCTTTTTCAGGCGGCATTTTTAGCACGCTTAAAACATTGCATGCGGCACTCATAAACCTCATGTGAGAGAAAAAAACCCAAAAAACCAAAAAAAAACAACAACAACGAAAACATGATTCTGTGACGTGTGGACTCTGTTCTCAGTCTGGGGCGTTTTTGGGGGGGGGGGGGGGGGGGGGGTGAGCTTGTACACGGTGACGATGAAGTCGTTCAGACAGAAGCGTCACTCTGGTTTTCATGTATTGCTTATGAATGCCTTACACGCTTAACGTGCACTGGTACGTCCGCCGAGGGGCCGCTTTATGAAGACTTAAGAATGTGTATTGCATACCTGTGGTTTGCTTTCGCCGCAGTTCGAGATGCTGTGCGTAGCTGCACTGATGTATACTGTTACTCTTTAATCTCATTTACAGCGCGAGTCTACACAGCCTGCAGTGTCAAAGGTCAACCCAAGGCTTTAACGCTATTAACAAATATACAAGATTAAGAGTGATGGAGAAATAAAAACATAGATAGATAGATAGATAGATGGACAGATGGTGAGATGAGATGGGTAAGGGTCATGGTTAGCGACATTTTATGATGGCCCAGGTCAAACTCATTTGTACTCACAATGCATTTCATTAAAACATTTTTAAAGTTTTAAATAGTTCACATATATCTTGAAAATGTTGACATAATCATGTGCATATGTGTGAACACCCAAAGGGTTCTGCTCACTTCATTTGCATCGAGAATTTTTTTTTTTCTCTTTTTGTGTGTGTCAGTATTCACAGAACAAAGACAATCGATTCAAACAAGTAATAGATCAAAACCAAATCTTCATTCACCCATTCATTCACCAGCGAAAGTCAGCAAAAAAAAAAAAAGAAATCTACACTCTCTCAGCCACTCCAACATGTAAACTTTTGTAACTACACAAAATGGCATTTCAAACTATCGCTGTCAAACTTTGGACCTCTTTAAAAGTGTCTTTTTTTTTTTAAACTGTACAGAATTGGTTAACAATAGAATGTGGAATGTTATTGTGTTTGTGATACAGAACACTTTAAACATGGTCCCTGCCTTCCATACAGATACAAAGACTGGCAAACTAAACAGGAGGATCCCAAAACCACAGACATTGTGTCTAAGCCTGTCTCAACTTCTCTCTCTCTCTCTCTCACACACACACACACACACACACACACACACACACACACACACATAGACACCCCTACCCTCTCACATACATTTCAAACACTTACAGTCAAACTGTGGAATCTAAACACCAAGTGTCACTCTTAAAATAAAGACAGGTAAAACAAACACTGGTCCGACAGTTAAATCTAGAGGGTCAACATCTCTATTTAAACATCTTGTCAAGTGTCATTTAGACTCACATTCTATTTTTTTTTCTCTTTTTCTTTGGGAAATGTGAGGCAGTACAGAAGTCTCTCCATGGCCAACCACAGCAAAGTTGCCATGGTGACCTACAGTTAATGTTTATGTTTTTCACTGGTTGTTAGGAAGAATTGTCCTCCCAGTGGTAATCCAATCATTAACGTAGGCTTCTTTAAAGAGGTAAAAGGCCTCGTATCATTCAAATGTTTTAATGCATGCAAAATGCAGTCATACGAGTTTCTCTGACTGTCTTCCTGGTCCCATAGAATCCATTAGAGTACTGAGTTTATGGTACAGTCCACAGCAGTAGGTTTGATAAGGGGTCCAAACCCATCAGCAGACCACCTCAAGGAAACGTAGTCTGGAAGAAAGCATGAACCCTCAATCTGTGAGGACTTGGTCCACCATTGATAATATTGTTCTCCACTGGACATTCCAGAGTGGTTACACACACACACACACACACAGATACACACACACACACACACGCACACACAGATACACAGTCTTGACCCCAGCACCAGTTTGTCAGTGAACTTCTGAGCACCTTTCTCATCTTGTTCTGTGCATGGCTAAGTCGCCAACCATGAGACTGGCTGCCACTTGGAGGGATGTGATAGGCTGGGATGTGGTGGCAGGAGGTACTCCACTGGCCAATGGGGAGCGTGGTGATTGACTGACAGACAGACAAAGGGGCCTACTGGAGACATGATACTGTTGGAAGCAGTACTTCAAGAAGAGAGTGGAAGACTTCGGCTCCAATGTTGATAGGACACAGTGAAGGATAAAGACAGACAGACAAACAAGGGAAGACAAACAACTTATCCTCCACCAGATCTGGCAAAAGAAAAGAGAGAGTATAAGATCATCAGCAAAGAAAATCATACAAAATACAGATAGTTGATGTTGAACAAAGGATGTGAAAATTAGAACCGGGAGGAGCAATGCATTGTGGATGAAGATGTTATGGCATGATGTAGCATTTCATACGCAGTCTGGACAAGAGGACAGGGAACTGCAGTGATTCTTGGGTAGTCGGGAAAGGGCTGCAGTCAGAGAATGGAGCAATGAAAAACAAGATGCTGAAATGCATTGTGAGTTCATGTGATCAGACTCCATGATCCATGCCGAGATGGGATGAGAGAAGAGCGAGAGCAACAAATGTCACTCTGGCCCGTTAGAGGCGGAGTCATACCTTCCTCTTCGGATATTTCTTCAGTCCGGTAGTAAGGACAGAGAGAGAGAGAGAGAAAGCAAAAGAGAGAGAGAGAGAGAGAGAGACAAATGAGTAAAGACAGAAAAAATCCTGTCTGCATGTTACAGCACCAATTACATTAACAATATACTCAGCTGACATGTAATACTGATCTAAGATCAGTTTGTATAATTCATAATGACTAATGTCATCACCTTTTTTCCTTTATCAACAAACTCTGAAGGGTGCTTCCTCTAGCTGATGCTCATCGATAAAGCCATATTATACAGTAACAGCCCGTTAGCTTTGAATGATCAGCATGGTAAATTCTGCAGCACTATCTGTACAGCCCATGCAAAGTGACGTCATATATTACACTACCAATTTTATTTGGATTACAAAACTTTATTTAACTTTGTTCCTGTTAGACAAATGCATATTTTGCTGTAGAACTTTTTACAGAGGCATTCTCAGTCACAGACACGCATCCATGTGGAACTCCGTGTGGGTTCTGAACCCATTACCCTCTGGACATTTTAGCCTCTAGGTCCAGATCCCATAACCTTGGGTTCCTCAAATCCAGTCATAAAAATTTGCTATCGATCAAAACTGCAATTGGATGAAGGTGTAGATCTGTTGCCCAAGATTTAAAAAAAAAAATGTAAAAATGGATAAGTCTTGATTTGAGGAACCCTACTGTAACCTACCCAGCAGCCACATTCTGTAGCTCCCAGTTTGGGCCGTGCTTCAGAGGACATCCATGATTATACACAATGTCTTTTACTTCTTTGCTTGTGATAATCAGAGGATGTATGGGTTCGAATCCCACACTGCATCACTTAAGGCGAATAAGGTGCTTTTGTAGCCTGGGGCGGAGTTTCTTTACTATTCAAACAACCAATAGAAAACTGTGTGACCTTCTTTAAAGGAGACTGAGGGGACCCCTCTTGGCTTTAAACCACTACTATAAGGGCATGGAGATTATGGCATAGGATGGAGTGTAAATACACAGGGAGTATGATGTAGAGTTGAGGTACTGATAAAAAGGAAGGAAGCAAGGGAGCAGGATATGATCCTAGTGAGTTTTTTTTTTTTTAGGAATGTGGGATGTGGAGTTACACTAGAGGGATTCAAGCAGTAATTAAGGAAATTGGGATGTGGTGTTACACTATAGGGCTGTCAGGGAATATTTTAAGAGTGTTACTCGTGAAGTTGTTAGGGAGTATTATAGGAATGTGGGATGTGGTGTTACACGGTAGGGCTGTTAAGGAATACTATAGGAAGGTGAGATGTGGAATTACACTCGAGGGTTTCTAGGGAATATTACAGGAATGCGGGATGTGGAGTTACACTCTGTAGGGTTGTTATGGGAATATTACAGGAATATGGGATGTGGTGTTACACCACAGGGTTGTTAGGAAAGGCTATCGTGTTAAAGTGAACAGTGCATTGTCTGGACAGTAAAAAGAGCGGGTTTTAGGATTATGTAGAGGTTTAGGCAGTGCTAAGATAAAGTGAGCGTAGGGGAAGAGGAGATGCAATATAATGTAGTGTTTAAGCGAATTTATGTGCATTAAGTATAAGACGATGGAAAGGTCGCTTTTATGTTAAGGGATATTAGTGGATGTAAGCCACAGGAGGATGGTTGACTGTATGATTAGGGGGCGGGGTTTGGTGGTTAAGATATGGGGTGCAACAGGTTCGAGTGCGTTGTGCTCCCTGAATTGACCCCAACACCGAGAGATGCCCCCCTTTGTCATCTCCTTCGTTAAGCTCTTTGTTGAGTTCAGAATACGTGCATGTGTTTACCTTCGTCATGAATGAACAATTTATTTTAAACTCCGCCCCATGTTAACAACAATTACTACAGATCATAAACCATACCTTAAAACAGACCTCTATGTGAATACAAGACTTTCAGCTGGACTAAATACAGTATATTGTGTGTGTGTGTGTGTGTATATATATATATATATATATATATACACAGTAAAACCTGCCTGTTGGCGTCTTCTTTTTTGTTTCTTTGTACACTAAAGACCTGAGCTATACAGTTAATAATCCAAGGACTCCCACTGTTAACATTATACACACTATCATTTCAATGAAATTCGATCAATAAATTGAGGATCTATTATCTGACCTGACAATTTACTGTGGGAATTTTTTGGGTACTGCAATTTCTTTTTTAAAAAAAAAATTGCATTAGAAAGAGCTATTCAACCTGAATTCCAGTCAACCTTGAATGGAATTCAAGGTTGATTCAACCTTGATTCAACTTTCAAATGAGTATCTCTGCATTATGGACAGATACATAATTCACTGACAATAGAGGTGACTGACAGAAAATGTATGGTTTATGTCTCTGAGGATTAAACATTAGCAGGCATGCATAGCAAGGCAGCAGAGTAAAAAGGCACCAGTAAGGGGACATAAGAATGTTGGGCTTTGAGGGGCTAGGGAACGTTCTGGAAAAGAGGACACTCCTAACGGAAAGCCTTGACATAAGGGTGGAGCAGTGAGGGCACAGAGGGGGAGGGAGAACTGCATATACTGTGTGATACAGCAAATCTTAAGGAAGGAAAGCATACGGAACACTGTGGGGTTCCTGGCATAACTGTATATGGAGTGATAGGGAGCATGAGAGGACCTCTCTGTGTGTGTGTGTGTGTGTGTGTGTGTGTGTGTGTGTGTGTGTGTGTGTGTGTGTGTGTGTGTGCGCGCGCGCGCCCCATGTATTGCTATGTTTTTAGGGACCATCAAGTCCCCAGTAAGATAGCATAATCTGGAAAAAGTGCCCGGTGGGGACCAAATTGCTGGTCCCCACTTGGAGAACAACGCTTTTCTAAACTATATTGTTGTTACTGATAAAACAAAAAGTGTAAAAACTTTGGTTAAGGTTAAGGTTAGGGTTAGGGATAGGTTAGTATTCTTTAGTTACAGAATAATGGGAGTCAATGGGAAGTCCCCACTAGGATATGAGTGCGCGCGTGTGTGTAGAGTCTGCTATGCCTTGCTAGGCTAGGCTAGCATATCTCTCATGATAAAGGAAAAGGATTTTAAACATCACTTAAAGCTTGCCAAGTTTTACCCTCCCATCATGTGACCTGCACAGATCTTACCTGCATTTTGAAACTCATCCTCCACATCCTGTCACCTCTCAGATTTTCAGTTATCAGCGATTTGAACATTTTCTACTAGCACTTGGTTAAATTATACAGTTAGCTGCTGAGGTTTTTAGGAGCACTAGTTTGGCTGACAAAAATTCTATAATCCTGCCATGCTTGAAGTTAAACTTTTTGCCATTGTGCATCCAACAATGAGAAACTAACGTGACATAATATTTCACTTGTCCACACAGAACCAAACTGAACTGAAGGTGCATACGTTTCTGTGGCTATTGTATCGTTTTTATTAGTAGAAATGAATTAATCAACTCCGACAAATGGATAGGTGCAACTGAATAATCATCCAATGAGCAGTTTGACATGTATTGAAAAACAAGGTGTCTGGCCTGGCCTCATTATATGTTGTTGTGGGAGGGACTCTCCTTTTCTTGCTACTGCCAGTGCTCATGTCAACGCTAATGCTAATGCCAACGCTAACATTAGAATATATCTTTGTGAAAGTAAGGAAGCAATGGAATGAGTACAAAATGTCACTCTGACACCCCGCCCCCCCCCCCCCCAAAACAGGTTATATTTTAACATGTTTTTAAGATGTGCGATCTAGAAGAGGTTTGTGTGTTCGGGGATGAAAAGTCAACTGTCTTTGGGAAGGGGGGCGGTGATATAAGCAGACAGGAACAAAGAGACATGCCAGAACTCTTACTTAAATCCCCAGCCTGTGCCCCCCAGGACTATAGCTGCCAGGAGAATAGCCCCCGCAATGGAGCCTATGATAATATTGGTACCACTTGGACCTGTGGGGGAGGGGGGGGGGGGGGGGGGGGTCGGGGTAGAGAGGGAAAAAGGGGGGTGCAAGGGAAAAGAAGGGAAGAGGGGAGGGGGATGGGGTGGGGTGGGGGGTGGGACAAAACAGAACAACACCACCAAAAAAAACACACATCAGAAATAAAACACAGCATCAAACACTGTACACCAACCACCACTAGCCAACCATGGACCACCACTACTGCAAAAAAAGAGAGAGATAGAGAGAAAAAAATGGACAAAGAATAAGAAAAAGAAAAACGGGGGAGACCAAAAACCAGGGGGAAAGAAAGGCTGGGAAGGAACGAGGGATAAAAAAAAAAAACTGGGGAGACGACAGCAAAAGAAGGAGTGAGATTTCATTACTTCTTTTTTCATCGCTCTCTCTCTCTCTCTCTCTCTCTTTCTCTCTCTTTCTCTCTCTGGCATGGGGGCCAGTTGGCTTTAAGAGTCTATGTCAGGGCTCTGTCACACTGCAAGAGAGAGCGAGGAAAACACTTTGAAGAGAGAGAAATCAGACTGCTGTGTACACATACAGACACGTACATATACAGATAGAAGAGACATGTACACTCAAACACACACACACACACACACACAAACACACACACACACATACACATACAAAGAAATTGCTGACATTTATACGCTTTCCTCTTGAGCTGTGCAAATTGGAATGTTAGTTTAGTTCCACACAGAAATTTAAAAAAAAAAAAAAATCCACAGTGTTTCTGTCCGCTGGATGATTGGAAAACAGGTTCGCCACATTTCAAAAATGGAAAATAGACTTCATGTTTCAACATGATCCTAAATTCAGGAATTCTATTCTAGACGCATTCAGAGGAAAACCCGTCAGATCGGAGTGGGTCCTACACACACCTGTGCTCCTCTCAGGTAGTGGATATAAATTGTTGGCCTAAAAGACTTTTTTCAAAAGGTCACAACAGCATCGCTGCGGCACGATCGGAGCAGAGTTCGAATCGACAAACCAACAATGTGGTTCTGAAAAAGAAAACTTGTGTTTTTTTTTTTTTTATGTTTCTCCTGTGTCCACGCAGCAATGTATATGAACAGAACGTTTATCTTTGCATTTGACTTAAATCAGTGAAGGTTACCGAGGCAAGGTTAAGTTCATCTAATGAAGAAAGAAAAACAGGGTCAAATTTAGGCGGATTCAGAGGGATTTCCAGTGAGATATTTGTCTGTATTGGGCTGACGGCAGAATTCAAACATGCGGTAAGGCGTGCTACGGTAACAATGCGTGGGAGCGCTTCCTCGATCTCCATTTCGTTCTTTGCCCACCGAAAACATCAATGAGCGGTGAGCTTATTAACGTAACTCTGACTTTGAACGAGGGGTGTTCAGTCTCCATGGAAACAAAGCCCTTAATTATCTTAACTTACTCGAAGGTAAGATCAAAGGCGTGGGTCTAGACAAACCAGTAAACGATTGCTGATGTTGAAAAGATGTTAAAAAAAAAATTCACTGGCCCACCTCAAAAAGCAAAGAAGTCCAAGTCCAGACAAGTAAGAGTCATAGTAGGGACCAATGTGTGTGTGCATGTGTGTGTGTATGTGCGTATGTGTGTGTGTGTGCGTGTGTGTGTGTATGTGCGTGTGTGAGTGTGTGTGTGTGTGTGTGTGTGTGTGTGTGTGTGTGTGTGTAAAACTAAGAGACTTGAGCGGTTAGTCATGTTGTAGTGAAGTCAGGGAGAGGTACTGACCTTTCTTCTCTGGGCCCGGGGGCGGGGTGGGGTCAGGAATAGGGTCAAATACGCTACAGTCTTTCCCTGTGTAGTCCCTGTCACAAATGCATTTCACCTCATTACTGCATGTCTATACAGAGAGGGAGAGAGAGAGGGAGAGAGAGAGAGAGAGAGAGAGAGAGAGAGAGAGAGAGGGAGAGAGAGAGAGAGAGAGAGAGAGAGAGAGAAAGAGAGAGAGGGAGAGAGAGAGAGACAGAGAGAGAGAAAGAGAGAAGGAGATAGAGAGAGGGGGGCACAGAGAGAAGTTTATACATTTGGGTGGTCTTTATTGTCTCTGATTCTTTATGGTTTGTTTGTTTTGTTGGGTTTTTTTTATTTAATCTTGTTACTTTTTTGTGATACTGTATATCACTATGATTGTTAATAATGTGACCATCGTTTTGACAATACTGTAGTACAGTCATGCCAATAAAGCTTCTTTGAATTTGAATTTGAAGAGAAGTTTCAATGACAGAAACAAAACTGACATGCTCAATAAATCCACTTCAAAAAAGAGCAGGCACATAGTTGCACTTATATTTAAAACACAATATGAAGACAGATTCACAAATCAGAAATATAGTAAATTTACTATACTCCTACTCCTACTACTCAATCATTCAATCATCATGAGGTCTGAAAATTTGAGAGTTGCAGATTTTTTTCAGATCAACAGACAAACCAAATGAGAAAGGCCCTAAATCTGAGTCTTGAGGAACAGAAAAAAAATTATGCAGATACATACTTTTCCCCAAATCAAAGGACACATTTTAATTGGGGTTTTTTTATGATATGTGAGTGTATTATATTTGTTTGTGTGTGTGTGTGTGTGTGTGTGTCTAACCCCATGGTCAAAACATGTCCTTCCGTAGTTGGATCCGGGGCAGGTACTGAGGTTGAAGGAGCTTAGTGGCAGACAGCGTCGCTCAAGACACATCATATGAGGACCACAGGGTGTTCCATCCTCCACATAACCCAGATCTGAGCCGTCCTCTAACACAGCGTGGCCACCTCTAAACACACACACACACACAAGCACAAATACCAAATACATTTTTCATGTCATTTATAAAATCACATCAAGTAACAACAGTAACGAATGTTATTTCATTGTTAACACACATTCACTGCAACATCCAAATTCACAAAGACAGACTGACAGACACACACACACACACACACACACCGGCAGTCCAGGTACTTATTCTGGTGGTAAAGAGTCTGACTGGTAACCTCTCCCTGTAAGTCCCCAAATTTGGGTTTTGCCGTCATGTTAGAACAGAACAGAAATCCACACAACACGTCCCTGTGTGAAACAGAGGGGGAGACAGAGAAAGAGAGAGAGAGAGAATGAAAAGATAGGTAGTCAAAAGCAAAATGTTTAGAAACATTAGAAAACATCATAAGGATCACATCCAATAAAATGAAACACAGAATTCTTAAGGCGGGCAGTTCAGAGGCTGAAATGTTGTATGTGAGCTAAGGAAAGAAAGGAAGAGAAAGAAAGACAGGAAGAGAAAGAAAGCGGTAAAGAGTGTTATATCCTACGGTTTGTTGCACTGTAGCCAGCCTTGACCTCCAGGCCTACGACCACAGTTTCCTTTCTCTGTGCCTTCAGCGTTCAGCTTCTCATAGCAGAACCGATCCGCAGCGTCTGGGAAAAACACAATCGCACACGCACACACACACACACACACACACGCGCGCACACACACATGCACACACACAAGCACACGCCACGCACACAGACGCACGCACACGCACGCACGCACGCGCGCGCACACGCGCGCACGCACACAAGCACACACACGCACGTGCACACACACACACACACACACACACACACACACCGTCAGTCAGAGGCAAATTTGTCATAGAAAACCCTCACCCAGAAGCCCAGCAGTTGTGTCTAATACTGCACACGCTAAGATCAAAAGCGTTTCTGTTGATCATAAAAAAAAAATACTTTGAGTTAATCGATTTCTTTATTGAGACCAGATGGAAAAACAACACAGTATAGGCGTCAGGATGGCCGAGCGGTCTAAGGCGCTGCGTTCAGGTCGCAGTCTCCCCTGGAGGCGTGGGTTCGAATCCCACTTCTGACAGTAAACATTTTGGGGCAGCTGTGGCCTAAAAGTCAGTGAAGCAGGCGTGTGACCGAAAGGCTGCCAGTTCCGGCAGGAAAAATGTGGGTGGGGGGAGTGAGCAAAGCACTTTTAACCCCTAACTGCTCCCCAGGCACACTCTTGGTGTGTGTGTGCTCACTGCCTCTAGTGTGTGTTCACTCCATCAAGGATGGGTTAAATGCAGAGGATGAAATTCACTACGTCGATCAATATGGCAGTGCGCCCTGACTGCAGCGGCTACGTCAGGTCCATGGTCCGTGGTGACAGACCATTTGTATGGTCCTTGGTCCGTGGTGACGGACCATGGACCACATCAGACCTCATCTTGACCAGAGAGGCCCCTGATTGTAGAGTAGCAAGTTAGCATCATCTCTAATAGGGAACCCTAAATGTAAATGTAACCCATCAATGTGTGGAAACCACTGAAATGAAAAGAAGCAGCCAACACAAACTTTTTAGAAACTGGGCAACTTGATACCCAACATTCCACCAGAGGGCGCTATAACACAGCAAACTATGAAGTTTTAGGTTGGTTTGTAAATGTTCAACTAAAGCAGTGGCGCCAGATGGAAATTTCAGCTTTCTTTTTTTCCATAATGGATTTGTTATATTTTGTCTTTGTCGAAAAGTTTGTTACATTTTCTCAGTGGTTCAATCTTAGTGAAAAAGTGTTATTTTTGATCAGCACTTACTGTAGCCCCACAGTCCTCTGCACTGACCATCCAGCGTCCGACAACGCCCGCTGTAACAGCGGCCCTGAGAAAAAAACACCCCCCCCACGCGAGAATGAAAGACTGCGAGACAAAGAAATGAAATTCCAACTGGAGGAGTAAAGTGATCATTAAAAGTTCTGAGCGAAAAACAATATCTGAAAATTGAATGTTATTGATATCTTGTTTAATTGAATTGATATAGCTGTTTTTCAACGTAATATTGATTTGAAATGTCGATTACGTTTTACCTGATTGCTGTCACACATGTATCCATCCAATTTGTGAACATTGTGGGGACACTGGAAGAGGAACGAAACACACACTATAAATGAGTGATACTGGGCTGTGGATATACAGCTTTGACTGGGAAAACGGCAAATGAACCCTAAAGAACCGTGAGGTAGAAAAGGCAGTATTGTGGGAACTTGGGCATATTGCTCAAAAGACTCATTGTTGGCTGAAGTCAAAGGCCCTACTGCACCTGGCTGGAATCTCCAGTGCAGGTCTCCTGGATATCACAGTCATTAACAGCCTCCCTGCAAACCACGCCCCTTAGCTCATACTGAAACACACACACACACACACACACACACACACACACACACACAAACCAAATGAAGTTATGAAAAGCCCTTCAGAATGCCAAACAACAGAGTGAATGATTGAAAGAATAGAGAACAAGTCATTGAGGACCGAGAGCGCATTTCGAATCTCTCGCGGCGTAGAAAAACGAAAGACTCACCCTGCACTCCCGACAGCACAGTCCGTTGCTGCACATCGCGTCGTGTGTGAGGGTACACTTCTTACAGCAGGCCCCACCACTGCGCGCACACTCCTGTGAGCCCCCCCCCCCCCCCAAAAAAAACACACACACCCCCCGCGACAC